>NW_016913558.1:279210-322934 GCF_001483705.2 Eufriesea mexicana | reverse complement strand
TCCATGTGTCACAGCCCCATTATTTCTGCTGTTTTTATAGTTTCCTATGTGTGTTTCTACAAATTTTTGTCTTAAAACAACATTCACACTCTATATTCAATTTATCTTTACCTTCCAGAACTATTACCAATTCTTCATTCTCCATCTCTTCATTGAACTTTATATTTGCATGTCGATGCCACACATCTTTCTCTGTTGATACATATACTGCCTCGTTTTTGTTTCTTTATTCTACGTAGTATACATTTTTTTCTTTTCACTGCTTTCATTACAACTTCTTTCCTTTCTTTATGTAACTCAGCTCCATCAATCTGAAACTTAACAGATTAGTAATATTCAGTGACTTTGACCACTGATATTAATATTTATTTAGATCAGGAATACGACATACCTTTCAATCTCACCGTATTCTCTTTCTTCTGTTCTCATAAGAGGGCATCACCTAAATTAATTTTATTCCCTTTTGTCTGCCGAAACCATCTCCCATTTCTGAATTTTTATTTACTCATCAAATATTTCTGTCCTGTATGTCATATGGTTAGCCAACTTAAAATTCAATAGCATATCATACTTTACATATTTTTATTACTGCTTCAATTTTTTCTAACTATAAAATATAATTTTTAATATTTGATGGCTCTACGCTGGTGATATTCCATGTATCCAATTTTGTCTCCTGTTACACGTACTTGTTGTTTTCAACCGAACATTTTCAACCGAACATTGTCTTGTTGCAGCCAGGTTCTCTAATTGACTTATAACTAACCTACGACTAATTTATAACTAACTTATGACTAATTTATAACTAACTTACAGCCAGCTTATAACTAATATTTCAAGCTTGGTGCGTAGCTCTTAGCTTGGTATCGTTTCCCAAAAATTATATTTAGGAAAAGGATACCAATTACCAGGTCTCACCACGTGGAGGTGGCTGCGCATCGAGACCCGACATGTGCCCTAGTGGCGCATCCTACTGGCGCTATCTGTATCAAAGATATCCTAATCTAACTTGGAGCGAATTAAATTAAAGTGACTCTACTGACACTTTATTTTATTTCGTGTCTTAGAAAGGGAACTTCGATTCGGTATACTGAAACTCTACTGTCGCAACGCTAAGATATTTTCAAGTTCCCATAAAAATAGGGAATGAAATATCAAACACGCGAGCAAATAGAAAATCGCGACGCGCACGAACGAGATCGCGATTATTCGAAAGACCGACTAGCCTAGGCGATGTACTCCCGTGTACAGAGATAACTTCATACCTCGGCACCCTCCCGATCGAGCCTAGCTCAATTCCAGTCACTGTCGCACTCGCCAAGACTTACACGTGGACCAAGGATAGTCCCTGAACCAATGAAACTTCTAGTGTCAACACGAGGGCCCAGCTGGGCGGTTGCCGGCCAAGACAGACACTTCGCATCCCAGCCACACGGGGTAGAACTTAATCATCCCTGTGGTCTAACCGTAGATGGTACTAGTCCGTCAGCCAGCATGTGCCCGAGCCCAAGTCGCGTACGACTTAGGCAGCGGACCGCCCCGTCGAGGTCAGAAGACGCACTGATCCGAGGGGGTCACCCTGGAACCCGATGCATGACGAGATTGACAGTGACTGGAAATGAGTGTCGGAGACGAGTCGTGAGGATGACTTAAGAAGCATGTACTTATCGAGTACACGAGAGCACGTCGCGTAGGCTAGTCGGTACTTACGAACGATCGCGATTATCGCGAGAACAATTATGTTCTATTTGCTAAACGAGGGGGATAAGAAAATGATAGAGAATTTATAAATTTCGCTCCAAATTAGGTAGCTTACCTTTGTACAGACAGCGCGCACATGATACTTAGTCTATGGATCTATCTTATGATAACTTAAAAGTAAACGCATGCATCGTTCATTGATGTGTCGCAAATGAATCCTCAGAAACCTAAAAGCTAAAACAGAATATATTATTGTTAATATAAACCTGAAAGGAAACGGATTAGCATGAGGAAAGAAAACGAACGAATAGAAACCATGAAGGTTAACCAAGTGGAAGGAACAAGCCACCGACGAGACAGAAACAAACCAACGACGAAACATTCGAATATTGTACGAAATATTCGAATGAAGATGAATAGAACCGACAAAGTAAAATGTGGAAAGGAAAGAATAATTAAAACCCGAAAGAAAATAAATTAGACCTGAAATATAAAAATTATTAATAATCCAACGATGAGACATAAAGAACCCAACGATGAGACATAAACAACTCAACGATGAGACACACGAATATTATACGAAATATTCGAATGTTCGAATATAAATAAATATAAACGAAAAATAACATCTGAAATAAAAAAAATAATTAAAACCTGTCAAAATAAAAAATAATTAATATCTGAAATTAAAGAAAAATTAATAGCTGAAATCAAAAAAAAAAGATGATTAGTAAATTGTTTAATGGGGTGGGGTGAGGGTAGGGTAGCCATCCCTAACCTCACTTCGGACTCCCACCCCTCGCGCACTATGAAAATTAGATGTTACACTTCCGAAGTCAAATCGACAAATGAGTTTTGATCCGTCGTGACGCTCCTTATATAGCCGCCGATCGGCCGAGCCCCCCCACCCCAATCAAAGATTTCCGAACTTCACCGATTCCATTTATTATTGTTTTCCCGCTCTAATAGCTAATAATTTAATAATTTTTTTACTGTTATGAAAAATTTATGTTGCAAACAATTTGTTAATAACAATATTAATTTGTTATTAACAATTAGTGCAATAATTTATAAACTTTTTGCAAATTATTAGATACATTTTAATACAATTACATTCTAAGTCCAAGTAATAGCCAATAATCTATTAATTTTTTCATTATTATTATAAATTTGCATTGTGAATAATTTATTATTAATGATAAATTTGATAATTTATACATGTTTTATAAACTAAAGTGGCATTCGCATTTCCAAAGAATAAATTTCCGTAATACTTATATATGTCAAACTATTTTTATTTCCTCTATATTTTTGGCTAAAACGAAAAATAAAAAAGGTTAAAAGATTCATTCTCATCTTAAGAGTCAGGTAGGATTTTGTTTTTTAACAATATTAAAAATTATTCGTATTTATGTATCGAATAACTTAACTATTTCAAGTTACAAGTGATTTCAAGAAATTTCTTATAATTTTGCAATTAGTATAAAGAAGTAAGCACACAAATATATATATATACATATATACACATGAAAAATGAGATCTACTGGACGATGATATTTTATCGATTACACACGCCATATTCGTATTTGCGTTTCATTCAACTATAATCACTAAAAATTTATGCAAAAATGAATTCGAATTTTCAATTCTCGAAATAAAATACCTTCCCTACGAAACAAACTCGAAATTTTTGAAAATTTCGAGTGTTTCAAAATCGTAAGAATTTTCTAATTCGATTTTCAAAGATTCAAATATTAAGTTTGAACCTACGCTTACTTAACATTTCGCGGCGTCCATCTTATCGCGCGTGCACCATACAAGATGGCGGCGCGATTCGTGACACGTTACCGCGATATCTACCCGGGACTAGGTTCCCGTTTCGCACACGGATGACATTTCTCTCTCGATACCTTCTGGCAAAGCGGAGAAAAATCCGGCGGAATAAATGTCAGACGCGAACGTATCCACCGTGGTTGGCGATCTACCAAGCCATAAATTAGTCAAAATGGGAAGAGTTAATACTGTGTTTGGGCCACGGCTATGTGTGTTATCTCTTCTATAAACCGTGGGAAGTGTGCTTTTTCGATCGTTTGCGTTGATTTAAACGCGCCTCCAGGGAAAATCAGATATCGGCACGAACGTTCTGAAACGTGTTGGGGTCTGAAAAGTTTCGCGATGGCGGCGCTGCTTTGGAAAAAATTTCCTTCGAATACGTGCACCTAGACTAAGATTCAAAAATTTCCCGCCATTTATTATATATCATAAAACACTTGTTACTCCTTTTCTTCCTTTAACCTTTTATTTACCCCACTGATGTAAATTACACGTTACTGATCTGTAATTTATTATTCGATCTTATTTATCGATCGATATCTCCAATCTTCTCTTGGTCGAGACGAATTTTAGTTTCAGAAAGATTCTGCAAAGATGCAAAATTGTGTCGGAATTTTTAAACAATTGGATAAATATAATTTTCTGAATGTAAAACATTAATGATTGAGAATTATTGAGATATGAGAGTGAAAAATTTTCAAAATGACGAATATTTCGAGGCTGTTATGGTGAATCCTGGAATCAGAATTACTGGAAATTGCGAAATTTTCTGGGAAGACTTTATGGGATGGTGTCATTAGGGGACTTGGTATATATCGATTGAGGGATGGAAATTCCTGTCTTTTTGGGGGGTGTGTATTGGTAGAATTAAATATGGAAGAAATATTTCGAAATATTAATTTTCGTTTAGATTATAATAAATGAGTGCTATTTTTATATTTTTATTAATTTTATAAACTTATCTTCTACGCTCCTAATTTTTCCAATTCCTTTTTGGAAAATTACTTGTTATGTTAGGTGTAAATACTTCAAGAGATAGTTAATTAATAAGATGTAATTTAAACAAATTTTTTTTAATTAATTATATCGATAACAATATTGGAATTTTATATAAGTACGATATTTGTGAAATTTTTAATTACCCTTAGTTACCTCGACAAAGAAGTTTTAAAGAATTCGAATTAATTAATTTATTTATCATAATTAATTATTATAAATTTGTAGAATAAATTTGTAATTTGTAGAATTAACTTGTTGGATGGGGTATGAATGGAATAATTGGATCTAGCATGTGAATAACATCGATTACATTTCGTCGTGGGTTTGAAAGGAAGCTGTCATAAACCTACCTCATCGCAGAGGTGCCCTAAATTTATCCCTGGAATAACCCCACTAGATCTAACGTCTTACACACAATCCTTCCCTCAATCTCCAAGCAACCTAGGTATCAACTCGTTAAGTGGAAAAGACAAGTTAAATCGTTCCGTGGATCGTTCATGTTCTAGACATGATTTATTTGTACTCCTGATTCTCTAAATTTTCGCCTAAAATGAACCCAGCCAGCCTTTCACTAAGTTTATTCAATCCCCGATTCAAATTCTCGTGACATCTGTCTGAACTTGAAGAATTTGTTGATAAAACGTTCTTTTATCTTTGAATTTGAATTCCGAAATTGATTTAAAATCGATATTCCTTTTCTCCGAGGAAGCAAACATCCTCAGAGAAAGTTAGGATATCCCAACTGCCAGAAATAACCTCGAATTGCTTTCGCAGAAAGAATTGTTCGCGCGATAAACAAGAATTCTTCCGAGAATCTGAATTTTCAACGAAAATACGAAAGAAAACGCCTCGGATGCTATAATTTCATTCAAAACCTAACCTCTAGAGTCAGCCAAGCTCGAGCCGAGCTCAGACCAGGCTATGCTAATGCAAACGGCGTTTAATACACCACGTCACAACGACGCAAGGAAGAAAGCTTATCGTGGCCATTAGGCGAAATCCTATTCTTTGCAATCTAATCTAAAACCTAGTTTCGAGAGTCGGCCAAGCTGAGACGGAGCTCGGATCGGACTATACTAATCCGAACATCGTAAATAGACCACATGCAACGACGCAGGGAAGAGTTAGAGCATCGTGGCTATCGGACCAAGTCTACTCTTTGGAATTTAATCCAAAACCGAGTTTCAAAATTGGTCCCAGGTCCAGGCTGTGCTGATATAAAACGGAGCTAACACCAGCCATGAGACGGGAACACGGAGGAGAATTAGGATCAGGAACATCGTGGCTATTAGACGAGATTTATCCTCTATAATTTAATTAATTTTCAATTGATCTTCGGTATTTCGCTGAAACCAGGCTGAACAGATACAAATAGAGCTAGTACTCTTAATAATTTAATTCAAAACTGAATTTCAAAGTCCAACTAGGTTCCATCTGGATCCTAGACTGATAAGGGAGCATAGTAGACCCATATACGTCAATGTTTATGAAATATACGTGAGAGATAGGTTCCAGAAAATATATTTCACGCGTATTTTCCTCTATCGTGACATCAGTCATCAAAGATAGGGATTAGAAGCATATTTTTTGAAATTTCTCAAGAACCCAAAGGGTTAGAGTCAAATTATTTCCAGCCATGCTACCCCATGCAAGAAATACAGGACTATGAGAAAGAATCAGAGTCACCATGTTAATTTTATATCATTCTCTACAATCATACAAACACCTAAAGAACACCTACAACCAATGAAACACCAAACTCTAAAGAAAAACTAGAGAACCCATAAAATGGACAAAGCCACAAGATAAAAGACAGTCATAACCAAGCAGTCAAAACCCTAACATCAAACACACTGTATTATTCAATCAACACATTCACTCCTTGCATTACAGTAAATAAAAATCTACAGAATCCCACTTGAACCAGATTATGTTTGTGAAAGGACGTAAGTATCGCAATGTACAGGTAGCATAGGAATAAAACGTAATTCTGAAGTTCAGATTCAGACTAACACAATTTAGTTCTGGTAGATTCGGTTATTTATAATAGAGTTTTGATCAGGACAGAGGTTCCTGGTACTGATATGTCATGGGTCCTGGGGTTGACTATTTTGTAATGTCAAAGTCTGGGTGATTCACTAGGACTAGATCCTAGTATGAAAGGCCTGGGACTACTGACCGGCCATCTTGTAGTGTGCACGATCTGTCACAAACGCCATATCTGAGGCCCCTGTATATTTCTCAGGCTTGTAGATTTACAAATTAATCTAATCACCTAAGCATCGTCTGATTAATTCTCCTTTTAAAAAGTCGGACAAAACCCCATAGCCAGTTATATAAACTCCATTATCAGCAATTTAGCCTAAAACCAAGATCCTAACCTAAGACCTACCTCTACCTGGGCTGACAGGCAAGCTATGCTAATCCTAAAGAAAACTAATACACGAAACGCCAGGGACGCGAGGAAGGGGAAGGGCGAACGGTGGCCATTAGACGGGATCAATTTTTCACACGCGTCCCATCCATCAGCGAAAGTGGTGCACACGAACGGTTTGTCTCGCAGCCTAGCCTGTGTCCGGAGGTTAAAAGCGCGGTTCGTTTATCACGTTCGTTCGTTGCAGCCGCAAGGCATATACCTGATCGCGCCAGGTCATCGGCGACCAACCTGAGGAAAAATGTTTCTCGTATCACCATCACCTGTATTACCATTTTCTCGTAGCATTTCCCTCGGTAGGCACACCAAGCTTGCGCGTCTCTCGGGTCCGTCGGTTGAAAATATTTTTAACGAACCACACGACGGATTATTTTCGGTCGCCGACACACTTTCCACCCCATCAGGAGCAGTGACGACGGCGGGGAAAGAGGAAAGCACTCTCGCTTTCTCCCGTTACCCTCCGAGCTGTCCGTCTCCCTTTAGACAGCCTCGACTTGGCCAAACACGAGCGCCCATTGCGTCACGCTGCTAAGGAGCGCCTCCGCTTGTTTACAATTATCTTTGTCGTCGCTGCATTTCCGCGCGAGCGCCACGCTAAAGATAGAGCGGATCCGGCATTGATTCGGGACACGCTGATTCGGCCAGCATGCAGAAGCTCGTGGAATTCTCGCCCGCTGCTACCGTCGCGCCCCCTATGCAGCGCCGCTACCCCCACCACGCGCTCGCAACTCGCTTCACGCTCCGCGTTGTATCGTTCCACGGTGCGAAGGAAAATGTGATATCTACTGTGCGTTCGAGAAAAGATGGCGCAACGTGTTTTCATCCGCACGACTGACTAACTCTGCTAACAGTACCTGGATTATGGACAGAGACCGCTATTGGTCGAAAAATTGGAGACCAAGATCATCGACAGACAAGTGAGGTAGAATATGGCGTAGTCTTTGATGTTATTATGAAACAGAAAATTAACGCCGATACTGCGATATTTTATCTCACTCGATCTCGCTACGGCCCGCCGATGATCTTCGTCACTTTTCGGTCTGTAATCGAGGGAGTGTCAGCGAAGTTAGTCAGTCCTAAGGATGTAAACACGCTGTGCCATCTCTTCTCGAATGCACAGTACATTTCTCATAGAATTATTCTTCCCGTGTTGCGAGGAGTAAATGGACAAGGATATCTAGAGTCTATGAAAGTCTATGAGAGTCTGTAGATGTTACCCCAACGGGGGTTATTGTGATGTAATTCTTGTGATTCTTACGGTGCTACCTCTTGGTATCCTGAGAGTCGTCTTGTTAGGATAGGTAGTAGGTAGGAGGACGCAAAGAAGGGATGCGTTTCGTCCTGGGCTTTTCTAGCAGGCCCTGCTTTAGACGGGGATACTTAGATAGCCTAGAAATTTTTGCATTTATGGGAATCAAGGATTCACTGAGGATTTATATCGTACAAGCTAGAAACCTCGAATCTTCTTGATTCCATCTCATGACGAGAGTGAGAACGTTGGTGTCACTACAAACCAATTATACAGACTTATAAACTTATGAATGCCTATTACAATAGCGTCCATAATTACCTTTATTATATTCCTTCAACGATTATAAATTTCACACATATTTAACATATAATTTAACATATCTCATAAAAACAATTTAATAAATAATCCAAGCAGAAGATAACCTAAACAAAGCTGCGCGGATATTGTCCCAAGTATTGCACTTACTAGAAACCTCGAACATTCGTTTGCCATCTAGCGGTGAGGGTGTGAACTACGAGAGTGCATGAGAGTCTATGAGAGTCCATCTAGAGTCTATTAGTGAACACATCCTCGAAAATTGGCTCGCGAGTTGGGTGCAAGAAGAGCTAGACGTTTGATTGGTCGCGGTACGAGAAGATGTCTGACACTGTGGAGAAAATGGCGGGCCACGAATCTTCGTTCCCGCACGAAAGTGTCGGATCGACAAATAGGTTGGTGGATGGGAAGATGGAGAGCGAATGGGACGGAGTGATAAGGTGCGATATAACGCTTCGTCGTGGACGTATACCAGGAGTGTTAACCATTAACATAAAGTAAAAACCGTGACGACGTAATTTACCTGCTACCGCGCTGAAAGCGGGGAGTACCCATCATGCCCCTGTGCCATACGCCAGCCAAGTCGGCCGGCCGTGAGCAGTGCATAAAACTTTCAAAATTTCCTGTCGGCGATAAAGAGTAACAGGGTCTTAAATCCTCGACGATTCGCACTTACCCCGGCAGCCATTACGCCCTAGTCCAATTAAAAAGCGCGCAAAGAGCTAGGTCTCGAATGAACAGAGACGCTTCGCCAGGAATTTACCCGGCGCTGAAATATTTTTCTCTCCTGCTGTTCGTTACCCGCTCTTTCCACGCGTGTGTACGTGGAGACGTTTCTTAATTTGTTCGCGAGTTTCTTGCCTTTTCGAGAACGTATCGTCTAAGCCGACGTGAGCGTGGCGCGGACGCAAAAAGGGGCCCGAGTTTCCGGGAGCGGGGTGCGCCTTTTAGCCAGGCTGCGGATTGCGGCGACCAGCTGGCAAAAAGCTCGTCGAGGAAAGCCACGGCTGTAATGGCATTATCGCGGTCGTGTAAATCAGCAATTTATAAGTGGAAGCGTGGTCGAGCCTAAAAAGGCTCCCATTTCTGCGCAGTCGTGCCAATCGGCTCGACCGAATTGTCGATAATCAGAGAAAAATTTTTGCCTTCTTCCAGGATGACCTGGACTGAACCAGCTGACTTTTAATGGACATTCTCTCAGTGTCGGAATTTTGCATAATTATCGTGCATCGATTTTATCGTAGATTAGCCTGTTGGTCGGACTCTGACTATGAGAAATATTTATTTATTTATTGAAATTTAGGGGTAAAGCCCTTGTTGAAGAGGGTTATAACGCAAAGGAATAGTAGTCTGTGGAAACGGTGGAAAACTAATCCCTTCCCCTGTGTTTTGTCTTTTGTCTCCAGTCTTCCAAAGATGACTTGTGACCTGCGTGGGCCTAAACAGGCCAGTTCTAACCATTCGCCCGTTTAATAAAGATCTATACAGTTTTTCCACAGTTTTCCACTGACTACTATTCCTTTACGTTATAATCCCTTTAACCGTTTGAGTCCCAGAGTCTTTTGGAAGAATTCGGTCGAAAAACCACGAACAACGCTTGCTTAATCGAGTGCGAAGAAGTCCAAACGGCGTGATAGCGCTTGTTTAATTTTATGTCGAAATATCCCAATCGTCGCAATAGCGCTTGTTGGTGCATGTATCAGCAAACTTCGACTGAAGAGCGCGATCGCGCTGCTTGGGACTCATACGGTTAACAGTCCCTAACAGTTTGAACAATTCGGCCTTGAAACTGATAATATTATTGGAAGAAAAGTTAACTTTTGTAAAGAAAAGGTTTGCCAAGTTGCAGATTCTGGTTATAGAATGTGTCTAGTGAATGACTCTAAGGAGCAATTGATTTGTAGTATGCATTATTGCACCATTGTTGCAGAATTTAATCAGGCACTCATCGGGCGAATTTGTCAAAGATCTTCTCCTAAATGACAAGACTCGCAGCGAAGACATGGGATGGGATGTCGTGAGATTCCTCGATTATTCCTGTTCGTCCCGTTTCAAACAATTTGCGCGTCGAAAGCCTGTAACTCGGAAAGATGGCGCGATAAGAGTTGCTTCAGATTCACTGTGAGGATGACAGGCACGTCGATAACAACGCGAAACAACCAATTTGGTTCAACGAGCACTCCAGCGTTGCAGAAAACCTACAGAGGGCTTAGCTGCGCGAATGACCCAGAACGAAATTTAACTCGACACAGTTCCACCGAAATCCGAGTACATTAAAACGAAGAAAAAGGAGCGTACGGAGAAACGAGAGCAGCAGCCAGGGGAAGAAAGATTCGATTAAAACCTCGTCCCTGGTTTAATTCGATCAGGGCTGTAAAAGTGTAGCGAACGGATGAAAAGGCTTCTGGAAAATCTCCCATGATTTATATCTAAGCATTTCTTCGTGAGCTACCGAGATCTTAGATCCTTATTCTTCAACAGCTTGTAGATAATACAGTCTAAGTCTAAACTTACAGACTGACCAGTTCATGATTGTCATGTCGTGTCCATGCAACGTCAGACTGACATCTAACTTCACCAGTGTCAGAAGGTTAACTTCATCATTGCTAACACATCTATCCCAGTCATCATCCTCTGAACAATCTATAAATACTGACTTCAAACACTACACCCAGTATCTAAATATATCCTCAGCCATTAGACTAGAGTCGCCATCCAAATTAAGTCTTCGCTGCCAACACATTCAGAGATAATACTTATTTTAATTTCCAATGACTTTAAAGAGTTTATTATTTCGTATTACGACTGTAATTCCAAAAGTTAGAAGTGTGATGCGTTCTTGACAGTTGGAGAAATTCAGTTGATTGGACGCAACAGTATCCAATCTATGGGGTGTACTCCCCCTCGGTTGCTGTGGTCAGTTGGTCGCAGGTATCCTGGATATGGTGCTGGTGCTAGAAGGAAGAGATACGTTCGTCCTGGGCCTGCCAGTGCACTCATCATTAAGGCTATCTAGCAAGCCCTGCCTTATTGACTTTCAATAGACTTAGATAATATTGGAAAGTTTGGAAATTGTATATATAGAGGACTTGCGAGAAAGTCTTCGAACCTCCATCAAGTAGGAATCCATCTAGGGTGAGAATGATGCTACCAGAAATCTGTCAAAATATCTCTTCGCAAAAACACGATCTTTACTCCAAACTGAGCTACTGATCATAGCTAACGTGCTCAAGGAACCTATTACCTATTCGTGTCTTCAGTGATCATTCGAACAATGTGTTCGTCTCTTCACCTGTTACCTATTCCTATGACTCTGTTGTCAGAACAGGTGACCATAGTCTTCGCTAACTGAGCTGCTGATCATAGCAAACGTGCTCAAGGAACCTATTACCTATTCGTGTCTTCAGTGATGGTACGAACAACGTGTTCATCTGTTCACTTCTCATCTATTCCTGTGACTCTGTTGTCAGAACAGGTGACCATAGTCTTCGCTAACTGAGCTGCTGATCATAGCGAACGTGCTCAAGGAACCTATTACCTATTCGTGTCTTCAGTGATGGTACGAATAACGCGTTTGTCTGTTCATCTCTGACGTGTTCCTGTAACTCCATTGTCAGAACAGGTGACCACCATAGCCTTCGTTGAGTTAACGCCTGTCACTATCCGGTAAGGCAGGTTAATTAGCTGAACCAAAGGAGACTTTTAGCCTACACGTAGCCTAGACCTGCGATATCCTCGGGACCAGGCGGTTCCATAGCCTAGGTCCAGGTGGGGTTGTACATCCCCGGGCAGCGACAAATTTTGCCGCTTGCCCCGAGGAAACTGACAAACTACTTCGCGAGGAAGATGATTGGTGGTCGGTGCGAGAATGCCTCTCCCGCGGGACCTAACGACCCGGAGAGCGGCGAGAAAGACGAAACGCGGGTGGATGGAAAGCCACGTGTGTAAGAACGCCGGGCACACCGGCAGCTTGTTTCGTCGACAAAACACTTCTTATTGGTAGCAGCAGAGGCATTGTGCTCGCGGCTATACGTTACGCTAAGGAGGCGAAACAGCCGAGGCGAAATATACTCTTATTTCGCTCGCGGCAGCGACTGGCGTGGCCGTAAAGCCTGCTGCACGGTGATAAAATCTTTCTGATAATTTATACGAGCCGTGGCCGGGACGACGGCCGGATGCGACAATGGATGTACGTACGCGGGGCCATGCATAGGCGCAGCCACCGTGAACGTTTTTCTGCCTCCTCCTCTCGTCTTCCTCGCCCCGTTGTTTCTCCTCCCTTGTATTTTTCCGCCGCTCTTTTCTTTTTCCCAGCCCTTTTCCCGTCACGTTCTATCGCGTACCACCCTTGTACGCGCGCACAATGTGTTTCTCTCGGCCCGAGCGCTCGTTCGATACCTCTTCTCTAATTTTTCCGTCCTATCTCGCCCCGATCCGGACCACCCCTCTCCTGTTTTAATTTTTTTCCAGCTGGTCCTTTAGATTTTCTCTCTCTTTCAATTCCTCTCCGCGTTCTCCTCTTTTTTACGCCCCTGCTTCCTGGTATACACACACCAGGCCAGTGCAGATTCGTTCTATGTTCTCGCGTGTACAGACACTCGCGCGTGAAAGTATTCCCATGCCTGTGCCGCTTCTAACCAATCGCGTGAATGCTAAAGTGAAGTATTCGGAATGGTAAATAGAGGCATGTTTCCAGATTGTGCGAGGCAAGTTGAGAAATATTGTATTTGCGATATATTTGTTGTAAACAGAGTGTAATATTGGTCAACGTTTAGCTGGGATTCTCGGTGACGCAGTTGTTTGGATTTTACGCGTAACTCACTAGCGCCACCATGACCCGTATCTCCTCTATGAATGTACGCTTTTGTATCTACTAATATTTGAAAACATTTTCGATATTGGAGTGTCACAGTTGTTTAGATTATTAATATAGAATGGGTATAAGAGGATATTCTATGTAACTCACTAGCGCCACCATGACCCGTATCTCCAATGAATGTAGGCTTCTCTATCTATTCATATTCGAAAATATTTCGAATATTGAAGTATTACAGTTATTTAGATTATTAATATAGAATGGGTATAAGAGGATCTTCCATGTAACTCACTAGCGCCACCATGTTCCGTATCTCCCCTATAAATGCACGCATTTTATATCTACTAATATTTGAAAACATTTTCGATATAGGAATGTCAAAGTTGTTTAGATTATTCATATAGAACAGGTATAAGAGGATGTTCCATGTAACTCACTAGCGCCACCGTGGTCCGTATCTCCTCTATTAATATACGCTTTTATATCTACTCATATTTCGAAGCATTTCGAATATTTTTACATTTAAATCGAACGATTCAATATTCGTGCAGTAAGAACAGCGTATTTAGATGCACTTCGAGGAATATTTGAACTTAATTTTGTCTAGAACGAAGCTCGAAGGAAAAGATTTTATTTCTCCTTCTCGACTTATTTTTAGAATCACTGTTCGAATACTTTCGCGTACGAGTGTACGTATTCGCACGCTGTTGCTCCGTGCGCTCTTTTTCTTCGTGGTACGCCTGTACTCCGCCATTCTTGTCCCCTTCAATCGCCTTTTATTTTCTCTTCCCGCGCTCGTCCTCTTCCTTCTTCCATTCCGCGTAACACACTCCGGCGAGGCGCGCGTGTACATCGTACACACTGAACGCGACGACGCGTGGGTGTCGTCGGTGGGGTTATATTTTACGGACGTCGGGGAGAACGCGGCACGACGCGGCGTTCAGCGGTGACGTATACCGCCTTAAGGGCCGTTCTCATCGTGACACTGATCGCCAAGTTCAATATCGGCTATTTTCATGCGAGCTCTCGCAACGAGATCGAGAATCGCCGTGGGCGCAATTACCGTCGGGGGCGCTGCGGGACTCCCGGCAGTCACGAACGCAGCAGCGCCCCCTATGCAGCCCGGTGTCTGCGCGGCGCGACACGTAGGTGTGCTCCTATGATATTAATACGTAATTATGCGCGAACTTAATGCCCGTACCGCGGCATGGAGATGCTGTTAATTATGCTGCAGGTAATTCGCGCCAGGCGTAGACGTCTTATAAAATATCCCGATGCCGGTGTGACGTCGTAAAGAGTACCGGTTTATACGGCCTCGACAGTAAAGCGTCTCGCAGCCGCGGAAAATGAGCGCTGGTAATTAGGTTGTTGGTTAGGGCTCGCGCTGGCTTTTCGTTTTTCTTCGCTGCGGAATGGCTCTAGCGTCGTTGCGAGGCGTCAATGTTCACTCGTGATGTCGTTTCACCGGCGTGCTGGCACGTCGGGACCAGACTTACGCAGATTTTTTCCGTGCTAAGGGTCTTGTCCCGCAGTGTCGTTCTTTTTGAGGACGTTTTGCAAATTTTTTCTTTTTTTATAATTAGTTGCAATTCATTCATTAAAATTGTACGAAGGATGGTACAGTTAACTAATGGTACAGTTAAAAGATGAATAACCTGTTGGATCTAAAAATATCTAATAAAATTGTAACATTTATCTGATCGCTGTGATCATTTTTTAAATGTTTTAAAAAGTCTTTCGGTTTGCTAATCCAGCCGTAAAATCCGAGAAACGTGACATATCGCGTTATTACCATAACCTTCTTATCGTACCTGAGTTTGCATGACCCGAGCCAGGCGACGTATATGATTTAGCGTAATTTCTTTTATTCGCTGCTTTGCTGAAATCAGATTCCCGAGTTGGCCTATTCTTACGTACGATTGGAGGTATTTAATTCCACGTTTCAGCAGATTATCCAGAAAGATACATAATTAAACCGAGCCTTTATGTACGCAGCAGCGTTGAAGTATCCAGCGGGGGCCTCGCGCCGCGTCGAGTCGCCCCTGCGCACGCATAGGCGTGGACGCCGGGGGAGCGCTGTTCCGCGAGCACGGAACTCGTCGGCGCTTAATCGCGTGGCACGTTGGCAGGCAGCAACGGCCAACGTATTCCCGACGTTTTACTGGTTCTAATACCGTTGGCGTACATTCTCTGCGCGGCGCACTCGTAGAATCTCACGTACGCTATATGAACGATAAAAAGTTTCGCTGGCTGCACGCTCGCGTCGTAGAATTCGGCGTGTAGCCCCGATGCACGCCGGGAGAAAGGTCGAGGGTCGGCCGATCGGCGTCAAACTAGTTTAACGAGACTTTGATGCGACTCCCACTTGCCTGGCCGTCGCGAGTTACGATTCATAAAATTCCTCGCGCCGTGCCTTCCCCGTCCAACGACCGAGAAAAGTTGTTGCTACAGGTCAAGGAGACGGGCAATAAAGGGTCTGGCGGATTTTTGGGGACAAAGATCGGCCCCCCTTTGCCCGTGAACCCGTTTATCCGGCACAGGCACCTAACCTCTGCGAGGGAAAATAAGCTTCCCGCGAGATGCTTTATGGTTATTGCCGAAGGTATTTTCGGATAACACCATAAGGCGATGCGGGATAAATTGATCATCCCTGGCAGGGAAGTTTCACGAACCCGCGCTTATGATAGCTTCCGGAGCAACCAAGATGGCGGCCGTCGAGTTAATTTACGACGACCTATCGTGTTTTGGGGAACTGTTTCCATGCAACCTCGTTAGGTCATCAGGTGAAACGATTTAGGATGATGCAACTGTCAGTGATCCGATTTGAGCCTCGAGTGACCTTGAGTATTGATAACACGACCTTGAGGGTGAGGTTTGATGTTGAAATAGATCACAGGGTTGATGCGAAGTCTGCCTGTCCTTGGGACGAGTTCAATGACACGACACTGGCAACCCCTGTGACCTTAGAATCACCCTGACTGGCAATAACCCGACCTCGGTGACCTTTCTTAACCTTCGACCGACCTTGAGTGCTAAGAATAAAATCTTAGCCCCGCGCGATCCACGGATCAGCTCGAGTGACAATGAGACTCGACCCTTTGTCCATTAATTAGATACTCATATTTCTATCCCGTCTTTAAAGCTACCTAACGTGCTTGGAGACCAATGAACCTCTCGCAGCAGCATCCTTTTTATCAATCCCAGTCACTATCCTGGAACTTGAAACTCCCTAGTCTGTCCCTGAAAGACGCGAATACTCCCTAGACCAGACTAATAATTCCCCTAGAAAATTCGATGCTTCCAAAAAGTCCCATTAATTTCAAATCTACCAATTTGAATGATTCTACCAATTAGACATACAAATCCTAACAACCTAACCTCATCCTTCCCCCACCAAGCCTCCCAGAATCCTCCTGAGTACCTCGGGTACCATTTTAATTAAGCACAGGTACCAATTGCGTCCGATTCGAGTGAGTCCGGGAGTCGCGGAAAATTATCGACCATTCCCTCTCTCGGTCTGCTATTTTTCCCCCTAATTGAGTGAACCTAGGCTATCTCGAAAGCTGCCGGGACGCGGAGTCAAACGGGACTACGTGAGAGACGCTCACGCACGATTGGAGCATTGTCGACGGAGAGAAATAGGAAAACTGGTGCCGCATTTAGGGGAACGGGATTATTGGATACACGTGCACGAAGAGTCGTCGCGGCACGTGTACCGGCAACGTTTTCGAAAACGCTGGTCCGCGCGTGCACCGGCGACGCCGCTGCCAGCGTGTATCGATTGCGACGGAATTCGCGCGGACGCCCCCGGAATCGCCGGGATTGTTGCCCCGCACTCCTATTTACGAGCACACAGCTGTCCAGCCGCGTCTACAATTTACCGCGCGCGTCCCGCGCACCTGAGTTTTTTAAATTATCTAACGACCCACTGGCGTAGGCCTCGTATCAGCCGGGTGTCACGGGGGCTGGGCGAGGCGTGCGTTGGGTGAGAGTGACTGGGGATGATTGGTCGGCTGATGTATTGGGTACCTGGTGGGTCTTAGTGGGGGATTGTGGCCGAGTCGAGGGGTGACGGGGTGGTTGTTTAGATAGGGGTTGAAATAATATTTGTAGATAGGGATGTTGTGTTAGGTAGAATATATCTGTTGACTGCATGAAGAATAATTATAAAATAATCGAATGGAGAAGTGTGGTGGAGATGGGGATGAAGGGGTGGTTTCTTACTTGAGAGTTGCAAGACAATTTTCTTTATACTGATTTTATATTATATAAAATATATTTCTCGAATGGATGATGAGTAGTTAAAGAGTATTGATGATATTATAATTGAAGAGTGTAGAAGAAATGGGGATGAAGGGGTAGTTACTTTGTTGAGGGTTGGAAAAGAATTTTTTTAATACTGATGTTATATTGTATGGAATATATCTGTTGGCTGGGTGATAAATAAATATAAAATATTCTAATTAAAAAGTGTGGAAGAAATGAGGATTAAGGGGTGGTTGTTAAGTTGGGGGTTGGAGGAGAATTTTTTTGATACTGATATCATATTGTGTAGAATATATTTCTTAGATGAATGATGAATACTTAAGAGTATCGACGATATTATAATTTAGGAGTGTGGCAGAGATGGGGATGAAGGGGTGATTGCTTAATTAGGGGTTGAAAGGAAATTCTTTTTATACCGATATTATTTTATGTAAAATATATCCGTGGGCTGGCTGATGAATAATTATAAAGTATTCTAATTAAGGAGTGTAGAAAAATTGGGGACCAAGGGGTGGTTGCTTAATTGGGGGTTGGAAAAAATTGGTTGTATGCTGATATATTCTGTGGAATATATTTCTTGGGTGAATTATGAATGGTTAAAAAGTATCGATAATATTATAATTTAAAAGTGTGGCAGAGATGGGGATGAACGGGTGATTGCTTAATTAGGGGTTGAAACAAAATTCTTTTCATACCGATTTTATTTTATGTGAAATATATCTGTTGGCTGGCTGATGAATATTTATAAAGTATTCTAATTAAGGATTGTGGCAGAGATGTGGATGAGGGGTGGTAGCTTAATTGGGGGTTGAAAAAAAATTTTTCTTATACTGATATTATATTGTATATAATATACTGTTGGTTAGACGATGAATAGTTACAAAGTATCTATGAAATTATATAATTTAGGAGTGATGAGGATGAAAGGGTGGTTTAAGTTAGGTTAGGTTTGAGTCAGATTAAGTATAGTCCTATTTTATGAAATAATAGCAATTAGGGTGTTCACCTATAATTCTATTCTTAATCTAATAGTACACATCCTCCATTAATTTATGGCTTCATCAGTTCACCACATGATGGAGTGGAAATTGATGTTTAGCATCTTATACATATACAATATATATATTTATAAACTTAAACCGTGTCTGATCATGGAAATCATCTAATTAAGTAATTAAAAATTTTTAACTGAAAATTCTACGATAAATAAATAAGATAAAAGACGAACAACAGGAAATTCCGGATTATCTTTAGAACAAGTAGTTTAACCAAGGAACCTATTTAACAAGCTCCTTGTCAACACCTAATATTTGCATACCAGGGACGTATTTAGCTTCTTTGACACTGACCATGATTTTTAAAGATCTCTTTTAAGATAATGTTTCTGCTCCCTTGTTTATGTGTTTTCCTCGTTTTCTGATTACAGATGAAGTAGACGTGATCGGTTATACGAGCAATCAGTCGGACACCGATGATCACAGCAGCGTGCAGAGCAGCAGCGACAGTGGCGTCGCAATGTCCACCTCCAGGCTGACCCTTTCCGAAATGATGGACAATCTTTAGGTAGATATCCAATCGTTACTATTTCACGAACAATTTATTTTTGATTCGAAATCCAACAACTAACCCTTTGCACTCGACGATTTTCTCCATTCAGAAAAATAGCAATTAGAAAATTTTCTGTCATAAAATGAACGATATATAAAAATAAGAAAATAAATAAGAAATCCCATACAAATTTATACGTAGAATTATTTCATTTCTACGTTCTACGTATCGTTATTTCAAATCTGATATATCATGATTAACCCTTTCGCTACGGAGAGGTTAGGTTCCAAGCTTTTTGGAACTAAGTTTTCTATTCTATACTATTCCGGAATATATTATTCGGTTTTTTCAAGAAAAAGGGAAAATGAAAAATTATCGCAATAGTGCTTGCAATACTTTGCGAAGAGATCTAAGCGAAACGGGAGCACTGTACACGGGTGGTGTAGGTGGCGCCACGTGGCCAGTGACTAAGTCCCCATCGTGTGTAGGTGGCGCCACGTGGCAGGTGACTATTGTAGCGAAAGGGTTACCATTGATCTTTGGAAATTGATTAAATTGTTAGTCGTGGATATTATATTTAAATGAAAATATTATATACTTATTAAACAATATTAAAATCTATGTCAACCATTACCACATAAATGGCGACTGAGTATCGCCTCTAGAGTGCAAGGGGTTAACATAAACGAGAAATTGTTTCAAAATAAAATTACTTAATTTCTTCTATCATTTTCTATGTTATATTATAGAAATGAAAATGAATTTTTTGACACTAAATCTACCAAAGGGTTCAAAATTTCGTGTCTATCTGTTCAGACATGTTTAAAGAATCAATAACGTTAGAAAAGCGAACAAAATGGCGTTCGCAATGGAACTGTGTGACCAAAAGGACAGGAACCATGCGAGTAAAATGAACATTAAACGACCACCCGTTGGTTAATCTTTCGTCTGCGTTTGAGAATAATAATAACCTTCAGCATTCGGTGCATTAACGAAAAACCTTTTGCCACTTGACATTTCTTCCAGCTCCTGCCTGTGCACGTTTCCCAAATATCGCTGGGCATTTTCTAAAAAGCGCGGCCATATTTTTGAAGGTATTGACCTGCATTCAGAATACGCTGTCGAGGGCTTAAATGGCCTTTCAACTCGTGTTTTTAGCACCAATTATACTCAGAATGCGGCTGGCAACAACGTGCCCGTAGCCAAACCGATCTCTCTTTTCCTCTCTCTCTCTCTCTCTTCCTCTCTCTCCAACTCGCGGAACCACGGTATCAAAGTCACGTTCTAAATTTAATAGCGTTAAAAGCTCGAGTTGAAAGAGCATCCTTAACAGCGCCTTCTGAATAGAAGCCATTTTGCGAACGCGTATACAACATGGACATCGCGAGCGTTTGCTAGGCGAGAAATATTTTTCAGACCTGTTCCTACCTCTTGTTCCGAAACGTTTGGATAATAACCATGAACTGCACGCCCACGTGGACGGTGCTTTCTACGTGCCCGAAATGATCGCGTTCCCATGCGAGGCACTCTATTCACCGTTTCAGAGATTCGATTAACGGGATAGCCCCGACAAGGAGTTTTTCGCTTCTCCTCGTTCCCTCTTTTTTCTGTTCCAACTTGGGGAATTCGGATAGAAATTTAATTCCTTGCTCGATTGCGTTATAAATTAACATACAGAGTGGTTTCCTTAACGTTTTCCCGACCGGTAGTTCCTCCTTGCTCTGACACTGAAAAGGGGTAAGTCTGAAGTTGGTCGCCGCGGGCTCCCGTCGTTAATGGAAGCTTGTGAATTATAAAATTTGTTTCGAAATTTCCCGCACTCGACTATTTGTCAGCTTTAATGAAATTCGGGCTATCATATTGGCACAAAAATATTTTGTATCGACAATGAGTAGAAGTTAGATTAGCTTCGAGTAACGGAATCGTTCGTCAAACCTAACCTAACCTAACAGGAACCTACCACAAATTGCAAAATTGTATCATTAATAGAAGCTTGTGAATTATAAAATTTGTTTCGAAATTTCCTGCACTCGATTATTTGTCATTTGTATCGGCAATGAGTAAAAGTTAGGTTAACTTCGAGTAACGGAATCGTTCGTCAAACCTAACCTAACAGAAACCTATCTCAAATTGCAGAATTTTATAGAAGCTAGCACTAATAGAAGCTTGTGAATTATAGAATTTGTTTCGAAATTTCCTGCACTCGATTATTTGTCATTTGTATCGGCAATGAGTAAAAGTTAGGTTAGCTTCGAGTAACGGAATCGTTCGTCGAACCTAACCTAACAGAAACCTATCTCAAATTGCAGAATTTTATAGAAGCTAGCACTAATAGAAGCTTGTGAATTATAAAATTTGTTTCGAAATTTCTTATACTCGATTATTTGTCAGTCTCAATGAAATTAGGAGTATCATATTGCTACAGAAATATTTCACATCAGCAATAAGTAAAAGTTAGGTTAGGTCCACACAATTGAATCCTTTATCACATCTAACTTAACCTAGCACAACCAAACATAACCTTAACGAAACGTACCCCCAATGTGCAAATTTTCATCCCTAACATAAGATTGCGAATTACAAAATTCGTTTAAAAATAATGTACTTTATTTATCCGTAAATTTAAATTAAATAAAAGTATTATATTAAGGGAGAAATGTTTTGCAGCAGCAGTAACTAACAAAGTGCAGTTGCATCGTTTGACAAATAATCTAACCTACCCCAAATTGTAAATTAACTCAAACTTAATTCCAAAGTTAACTTAACATAACCTATACGTACTTCAAACCAAACCTAACCTAATCCAATTTTAAAAATCATTGATAATTTCACGTTACTTGTAAATATCTCGAGGAAATTAAAACCAAAAATATCGAGAACACGAATGTAATAAGATAAAAATATTTTAAACTAATCTAATAACGAACACGTTAAGTATTCACTGATAATAATATTATTTAAGATACTATCGAGCAATTGGAATATGGAGTCGTGAAATTCTAAATCCAGCTATTCTAAAATAAAAATGGCAACACAGACGCACCTATCATAACACCCATACTAATCTCCTCGAGGAACCCGTTTATCTATTACGATTAACTAAATTCGAGTTTGTCTCGTTGAATATGCACGTCCACACACGATGTTCATAAAACACTTTCTCTTCATTCTACCTCGCCTATCATCTCGCATAAGCAAAATATATATTCTCTTTTCCAGAAAGGTATTTCCACGTTGACAATTGCTTTATTACCAAACACTGATCGTACGACCCCGAGTGTAAGGGAGATAAAAAAAATGTTCATACAGGAGAGAAAGGGGGAGAAATAATTTGTATACACGTGGTGGAAAACAGAGGATAATCAAAGGCAGACGAAAAATTAACCGCGGCACAAAGGGAAGGGCGTAGCTCTCGCATGCTTGCCTAACGCCATTTTCCCATAGCGCATTCGTAATTATCGTAGTCATAGCTTACGATAAAGTGGCAAGTGAAAAAGGGCGAAAAAGGTGGGAGAGAAAAATGTGTAATATTCCAGCCAACACGCGTCCTGTCTGACGTGCAAAAATAAAACGATACATCACGGTGTAATAAAAAATATCACGCTGTTCCTCCAACCACCCCACCCCCCTACCCCCATGGAAAGAATATTTTTCTTTGCGCGATACGGTCCTGGAAAAAGACCAGCTTAAAAGAGAAGTCGGGGTTTATTACCGAGCGAAACTCGTGGCTTTCGCGAACTTGCAAATTTCATTTCATTTCCGCAACTATGCCGACGGTCTTTAAGTTTCGCGAAATAGGATGACATTTCCGTTAAGTGACGCAACGTTGACAATAAACAATAACTTCGCGGAGAGGAAGAAAACGGTGGAACGTGAAAGGTGTGCTCCGAAGTTCCTTTATCTTTCAGATTGTGCTGATACGACTTCAAAAGACCCGTTTAACCCTTCCATTCGAACAATTTATTAACCCCTTGGACTTATGCTAGGGTTGCTAGAGAGACACTGAGAATGTACAATTGGTTATTCGAGTTTCTTCTCATTGAGAAAAATAAAAATTATTTAAGATATTTATAATATTCTTCTTCCCGAAACGAATATTTTTATTTCGAAATGAGTCTCGTTGTTGGGGTAGGTCAGACTCACTGATCGATGGAATGAAAATGTATATGAATCTTCTACAATTTTTATTTTCAATTAACACTTAGTTAGAAGGTATTACCAATTTAGTAAAAATGACTGGTCTCAGAATTTTCCTGGCTGAAATTATTAGAAATGTATATACCTGCTTTTAAAAAAATTAATATCGACTTAGACTGACTTGTAATTAATATACTTATTTATCTTATTCTAGATGGAATATCGATGACCAAAATTTCTAAGAAATTTTCTACAATTTTAATTTTTAATTAACACTGGAATTAAATCTAGTCAAAATGAGTTATGTCAGAATTTTCCTCTTTGCAATTACTAAATGTATATATACCTACTTTAAAAAATATTAATGTTGACTGAGACAGCTAATATTCTTTCCAAAACGTCAAAATCGCTGATCTATGGAATAAAAATATTCTACATGTGACCAAATCAGTGTCCAAAATTTCTAAGAAATTTTCTACAATTATAATTTTTATCACTAGAACTACCAAACCAGTCAAAAATCCTGATCTCAGAATTTTCCTCTTCGCGGTTATTAAAAATAATGTATATACCTGCTTTCAAAAAACTTAATACCGACTCAGACAGACCTGTAATTAATATATTTACTTATTCCATTGCAAATGCAACACCGGTGTGTCGAAAATTTCTGACAAATTTTCTACAAATATAATTTTTAATAGTAGGACTATCAACCCAGTTAAAAATCCTGATCTTCCTCTTCGCAGTTATTGAAAATAATATATATACCAGCTTTCAAAAAACTTAATATCGACTCATATTGAGCTACCCATAATATAGATATAATTAATACATTCACTTATCCTAATCGTGCCACTAGAATTACTATTACCTATACCGACAGTATTCATGTACCCACTAAAAATCGGTAGCTCTAGTATCACAACTATACCTTACAATTAATCTATAAATCTCTTCCTCAGAAGCATTCGCAATTTCACGAAGACACTTATACGTACTTTCTATAGTTAAATTTCTAAACACCGAGTCTCCTATAATAACACCCTGATTGCGACTCTCGAACAGAAAGAACCGCTTACCCGAAAGAGAAACAACCCCGAACCACCCCCGGAACACAGCTTCCTCCTGCACCGTGATGTATCAACCCCCACGCGATCGCGTGTCAAACTCTCGCGATCGAATCCCACCCCCTCCCCCTGCCATCCTCGGTTTCACTGCAGATATTTACCCAAAACCGTAGAATATAAATCTCCCGCTTTTTTCGGCCAGCACCCCCTTTAGCGGGGGTTCACTCCGGCTAAAGGGGGTTTCTACAGCGTACGAAAGGTAGAAACGGGGGTGGTAAAAAGCAACACGACACGGATGCTCGACAAACAAATTCTCACGTCCGTGCCTGCTGGCTATTTGCAGACAAAGAGGTGGCGCGGTGGCGGCGGAAGAACGTGGAGGGGGAGCATTTGAGGGCGCAGAAGAGGAAGCGGCGGAGAAAGCGGCGCGGAAGATGAAGAAGAAGACGAAGAAGAAGCTGGTGCGGCGATGGAGAGACGTCGGAGAAGCCGGAGAGACAGGGGAGCAACGCTCGAGAGGGGGCCGGGGGCGGCGGAGGAAGCGGAAGAGGAGCGGAAGAAGGAAGAGGAGCCATCGGAGCGTGCGAGGATCGACGGCGTGCGAAATATCAGCTCGCGTACACGCGTCTACGCGACAACCCTCGGTGCACCCTTGCAGAGGGTCGCGGGACGCGCGCCGCGACGCCCGGGCAACGGGAGAAGCGTTGAAGAGGCGACGGCACCCGGCGCGTACGCGCGTGTACGTGCGACCTATGCACGTCTGACGAGGGTAGAGCCGGGAGGAACGACTTGGAACAACCAGGATCGGTAGCAACGAGCCGGGGAAAAGGGAAGAAGAGGAATGAAACCGACGACGCTGAAGGAAGAGAACCACCCTTGTCTCTAGAACATCGCGAGAAAGAGGCGCGAGAAACGAGCGGGAAGCACAGAGTCGCGTGTAAATTGTCGATCGAGTATTGTACATATTTTTAAGGGAGACTAAATTTATCGAGAGAAAGAGAGAGAAAGATGGAGAAGGGGGTAGGAGAAGCTGATTCCGCGCGTTTCTTTCTCGACGAGGAACCAGAAGAACCTGAAGAGACCGGGAGAACAGTTTGATCCGGATCGGAGAGACGATCGATCGACGTTGGGAGGACATTCGTGGAGAATTAGCGATCCAATAAGCGCGTGCTGGCGCCAAACAGCGAGCGGACATTCGTCGATCGTTGCTCATCGATCACGACAATCGATCCTTCTCCCGGATCCTTCTCTCGAGCTCGCCGCTTCCTCCGCGGGGCCCCGAGCACGCGCTCGAAGAGGAAAACACGCCGAAACTGACCGAGGGTATGACAGAGAATATTCGCCGCTATGTATAATTTGGAGAAGGTATCATTTACGTACGTCGCCGCCGCTGTCCGCTTCGCCGATCGCGGAGGCTCGCTCGGCGAGGCGGTCGATCGTCGATTTTCATTTCCAAGTCTCTTGTTTTCGCTTGTCGACGAGGTTACCAAGAGGAGAGGTAACACGCTTCTGTGTCCGCGCTCGCGACGCGTCGTGGAACGCGCGTGCTCCAATTTGTTCTCAATAATGGCGGATCAATCCGAGCGTCCCCCGAAGACAAGGAACGCGTATCTGGAATCGAAAGAAGAGGAAGAGGGACAGAGATAACACGAAGGATCGTCACGGACGTCAGAGAACAAACTCACGCTTGGTTCCACGACGACGATCCCTGGATCGACTGTCCTTTTTACGATCGAGGACGTGGATCCTTGGACACCTGGTCGTCGAACTACGGGCGCTTCTTCAGTGCACACCTCTACGGGAGAAGAGCCTTCATTTCCGTCGCGTTCCACTGGCCCGCCGTCACGCGGGCCCCGGGGTCAGATACACGGTGTTACGCTAAAAAGTAAAAAAATGAAAAAAAAAAAAAATAAACAAACGAAGAAACCGAAGGGACGAAGAGGAGAAGACACGGAGAGGGGAGGAAGTCTGCGAGATGCCTGGAAGATGTCTGCGGTCGCGCGGAAGGGATGAAAGGTGGAGCAGCAGGCAGTGCGGAAGATCCGTCTATCGAATTAGGAATAATCGGGAACGATAGGGAACGCCGATTGGGATTATTATCGTTCCGGAAGAGGGAACAAGGGCGGGTTAATTGCGAACTGGGTTTCTTCGGGAATCCTACGGTTAATTAACGAAACCCGAAAGAGCCTCCACCTTTCGAGGAGTACACGGGTGCACGCGAACGTACACGTGGATGAGGATAGAGGGCGGGTCGGTGGGAGAATAGCGAGGGTAGAAAACACGGGGACGGATAGGGAACGGGAACGAGATGGAGAAACAAAGCGTACACACTTCTAAAGTAAGAACACGCGTATTCATACATGCATACACACGGTCACACGCATACCTACATGTACACACGCTCATACGATACATTCTTTGCTCGAGCACGACGCGGTACACGTACACACACGTACACACGTACATACTGGTGGATCCTCACGGAAGAAAAAGAAACCAAAAAAAAAAAGGATTAAAATAAAGGAAAAAAAAAAAAAAAAAAAACGGGAAAAAAAAAAAAAAAAAAAAAAAAAAAAAAAAAAAAAAAAAAAAAAAAAAAAAAAAAAAAAACACGTATACGTGAATCGTAACGTAAAATTCTGTATAATTAAGGGAAGAGAGAGAGAGAGAGAGAGAGAGAGAGAGAGAGAGAAAGAGAGAGAGAGAGAGAGAGATAGTCGCCTTGTTGGTGGAGGCGGGTCGAGTAATCTTTATTACGTGATAAGTAAACGTTTAAAAACATCGTTTCGTTGTAACAACACACGCATTCAAAGAGTACAAATTCCTGTAAGTCCCTCGTTGGTTGTTCGAGGCTAGTATCGGTCACCACCTGTTGTTAATTTGCGCGATCACGCGTTGTTCCCTTCGAGAATCGCGGGGACACGGCGTCTCGCATCGCGTGAGGAGAAACGACAGAGACGTGTGAGGGCTGAGAGAACGAGACGGAAGCCGAGAGAGAGAAGGAGAGAGACAGAGGAAGAGGGACGCGAGTGTCAGGTGTAAAAAACAGGGAACAATGTTTCTGGCGTGCGCGAGAGAGAACGATGGAGGAGCGAGCTAATTAGGGTGAACGTCGTTGGCAGGAGAAGGTCGCGGAGGAAAGAAAGTAAGGTCGTACAAGGGTCCAAAGAGGTCCGGGAGAGGAGATCGATCGACGTGGCAGCCTGTTAGACAACGGAGATCGCCACGGAGGAGAGAGATCGACCTGGACCACGTCCCACGAGCTCGGGCAAGAGACTCACCCTCTCCTGTTCCACCGTTTCCTTTAATCGGAACACATGGGATGTTCCACGAGGACATGTCTCGTGAAGGCGTCACGAAGAGATTCCGCTCCGTGTGATACCGCTTTTATCTTTTATTCCGCGCGCTGGTCCGAACCTGGGAAGCTGTGGCCGCCACGGATCCCTCGGCTAGGAGAAAATGGCGAACGCGAGGAATCTTGGGCCTTCTCGCAGCTTCCCTGGGTGGGTCCTCCGGCGAATCTCCGCAGGTGGACGATCGATCGTGGCTCCCGGATCGAAAACAGCGAGGCAGCAGTTGTTCGAGTCGAGTTTTCTGGCTAGGTTTTAACGCAGACCAGATAGACTGATTACCAAACGTAACGAGTGATCTCTGATTTAAAAGAAAACTAAGAAAAAGCGCAAAAAAAATGAAGAAAACGAAGAAAAAACGCAAAACGGTTTTAAAAAAAACGGCGTTAGTTTGTAAGAAAATGAAAACGAGGAAAAAAAAGGGGAGAAATTATGAAAATACGCGTAAAACAAGGTAGCCCGCCGCGAGACAAGGATCTCGGCACGGGGTAAGCCGAATATCTTTCTGGGAACGCGTTCGATGATTTTTCTCGCGGGGAGTACCCTCGATTATATCAGCCAAGGAGCGAGCAATCGGACGATGCATCGACGATGAACGTGATCACGTACGGTTTATGGGAACGGTGCAGGGATCGAGATCAGGGAACAGGGGGTTCGAATACAAATAGGCAGACTAGTCGACGAGCGACAGCCGATGGACGCGTAGAGGGAGGCGTTTCCGGAAAGATGGCTGCCGGCTAGATGGCAGCACCGGCGGGGCAGGGCCTAGGTCGGAGTCTCGAATCCCACCAGGAAAAGCGACCAAGCCGAATGAAATATTTTCAGCAAGGCAAGCCGCGACTTTTTAATATTAAACGTAAATGATACTCCCGTACAGTCGTTGTTGTATCAACAATCGACCTTTATTCTATAGCTGAAACGCAATCATATTGGTTGTTGCAGAAGATTTACCGCGGCCGTGTATACACATCAAATATAAAACGGTGGGACTCGAGATCGATCCTGGCGAGGGTGAAATATGCATCGTGGCGAAGGACGATCTCGCTGGATAGGTCCTCGACTGTCCTTTAGGAAAAGCTTGGCCGATCGACCTGTCCAAGACGACGATCGTTTTCACCTGGGAAAACACCTAGGAAACGTCTCCTTCGCTATGAATTCAAACGAATGAACCTTTCTCGCAATTTTTCTTCCTCCATTGAATTCCAATTAGACATTTTCGCGTAATTCTATCGTTGTTCCTTTTATTTCGAATTTTTCTTTCAATTTTAATCGAACGAATCGTCGCGTTTCGATCTACGGTATCGTCAGAAGCCCGAGGTTGCTCCCGTGTCACGATGAAGCATGATCAAATCGATGAAACGAATACATTGATAATTATTTACGTTTATTAAAATTGTTTTATCGGTGTCCTTGGCTGTCGTTCGTCGACGAGGAAGACGAGAGATTGGAAACGGGGTGGAGAAAGGAGAAAGGGGTGGACTATACGCCGTTGATTTTTGACAGAGATTAGGGTATCCTTCGATTCACGAGCCACGAATTTGGACGTTTCTTTTTTTCTGGCGAAGAATTAGGGAAGGAAATCGGTATGAGAACGAGACAGAGGGTAGAGAAGAGGGAGACAAAGAGTTAAAACGAGGGAGACACCAAGAACCACCATCAAAATGTCGAGGATGATAGAGAAGACATGTCAGGGAGGGTGATGACGAAGAGAAAAGAGAGAAGAATAAGTAAATTACACGAACGTCTAGAAAAGTAACAAAGGAGTGACCTGTTAGGCAGAGGTCGTTGGGAGGGATAACGAGCAAATAAATGATAGAACAAGCGTAATTAACATTTTACAAGTAAGAAGTTTCATTAAGCGATTATTAACGATGAATGTCTCTTGAACGTGTAGATCGTCGATGAACGCACCTTCGTGAATGTTACAATTCCTGTAATTTTTCTTTTTTTTTTCTTCTTTTCTCTTTTTTCCCTCCGTTCCTTCCTTCTCTGGTTTCGTTCCCTTCGTTCTTCTTTTTCTCGTTTCTTTTTCTCCTTCTTCTTTTTTTTTCTTTTTTTTTTTTCTTTTGGTCTCTTCACGCGTTCGCGAGGACCTTTGCTTTCGTTTCGTCGTTGCCATCCAGTCGTTGTACGTGCCGTATAAGAATATCTCTTACGAAAAATACGCAGAAAAAAAGAAAAAAAGAAGAAAAAAAAACAAAAGAAGTAATAAGGGAAAAACGATGGATCTTATCGTTTTTTGATCTGGGTTCGTAGTACCTTGTAGCGAGATAAAGATGTATGTATTCTATATATTAAACAGGGACATACTCGCCCGATGTATTACGATTTGCTTTACCCGTCAAGATGGATGAAAATCGAATTAAAAGAGGAAAAAAAGAAGAAGAAGAAGAAATAAACCGAAATAAAAGGGGAAAAAAAGAATAAAAAGATAAAAATAAAAGAGAACGAATCGAGTCGTAATCGATATTGTGTCGTCGATGCTAATTTTCCGACAACGTGGCGCTCGCGTGTTTTTCAAAACCACCCTAGAAATCCTTCTTTGCCGTTCCTTTTCGGCCGTATCCGGTCCTTCGATGACACCGATGATCGAAACCTTTTTAATCCTTCACGAAATCCCGACAAAATTTGCCACGAACGTTTCGAAATTCCCTCACTTCCCTCTCGATTATTTTCCCCCCTTTTCTTTCCCTTTTTCTTTCTTTTTTTCTTTTTTTTTATTTTTCCCTGCCCCTCCCCGAATCGCTTCAAACGTCGAACGCCTCGCACCGAAAAAAAAGAAAGCAAAAAACAAAAAAAAGAAAATAAGAAGGAGAAAAAAGAAAAAAGAAAAAAAAAAGCAGACAAAACCAGGGAATTGGTTATGAAGTTAGCCAGCGATCACCGGATTCCGTTTCACAGATATATCGGGCCAGTCTGTTCCCACGAAAATGTGATATTAAAATTAACACGTGGGAGGGGAAAATACGGGAAGCAGAGAAACGGAGAATGCTAGGGAGTTAGCGAGAAAGAGAGGGAGAGAGAGAGAGAGAGAAAGGGAGAGAGAGAGTGAGAGAGTGAGAAAGAGAGAGAAATTGGATAGGAATCGGGGAGAAAATTTCGGATTTTCGCAACGGGGGGTTGGGGGGTTGGCGGGTCGTGGTTGCGGGGGGTCGTTTGACGGGGGAAAGGCCGATGCACCAACGCGTTGGAGGTTAGGTCTCAGGCACGCGTGAGACGATGATTCGGACAGAGACAAAGTTAGAGTAGGGGGGGGATGGACGTTAGCGTTAATTAGCGTGGATGGTTTATTTGCGGACGACGGTTTGGGCACAGATACACAACAGCAGCAATATGAATTGACGCAGTATTGAGTGTGACAAAATGGACGACGAAAGGTATAGGGGAAAACTTGTTACTCCAGCCGCTAGAGATATATGTAAGATGTATAATTCGAACGAACGGTGTGCAGAAGCTGCGGTTCATTCTGAGCTCAAGGGTGTCGCGAGTTTATATTCGATCGCCTCGGTGCCGTTCGTCAACCGTGATCCATTTGCGAGTTTCGGCATTTGATTATTGTTCGTGAAACGATCCGATCGACGGGTACGACTACGTTCGAGCGCGATCGACGGATCGATCGATCGATCCCGGGTATCGAACGGGCTTCCACCGAGGTTATACCAGATGAATACATTAATTATAATAATAATTATAATAATAATAACGATAATGGTAACAAACAACCACAACAGCAACAACAACAACAACATCAACAACAACAGCGAATTATTCGCGAAACGCTTGAGCTCACTGTGCGTGTCACGCAGCCCTCAGTCTAACGTTTAAGGAATCTTTAAGTAATACTTGATCGATAAACTAAAAATAAAAATAAAAAAAGATGATAAGGAGAAAAAATACAAATATGAAATAATAATGAAAAAAATGGGTGTTATTTTTAGATGTCTATTAGATTATCAGAACCAGAAAAACTAAAGGATAAAAAAATGCTTAAACATAAAAACGAATAAAAAAAAAAAAGTGAAGAAAAAACCTACTATTAATACTACTACTACTACTACTATTACTACTACTACTACTGCTGCTACTACTTCTACTACTATTACTACCGTACTTGTAATAAGGATTTAAAGAACATAGGAACTTTCTTTTTACGAATACCTGCGCGGGACGTACCCGCGCGACCCGTCCGGGGCCCCGTGTTTGCGCGCCACGTAACATTCTTTTTCGACCAAGTAACCAAAAAGATAGCATAAGGTACTAAAGTAAAAACGAGAAAAAAAAAAAAAGAAAACAAAAAAGAAAAAAGAAAATAACTGCAATAAAGCAGGAAAATGGCCAAGGATGCGAGAAAACCGCGTTAGAGATAAGAATAAAAGGGGAGAACGAATCATCGAGCCATATTATAGTTAATCCTTTGTAATATAAGCCCGGACGTGTCGCGCAGTCCTGTGCAGGTGCGACTAAATGATCGTGGGCGTGAAAGGGACGAAGACGACGAAGGGCGACGAACGGTCTTTTTTTCTCCCTCCCAAAGAAGCATTGTGTCGTCGTCGTCTCCCTCCGTCGCGCTCAGGGACACCTTTTTCCTCGAGACGTTTTGCCGCTTTCATTGTTTAGATGATTACTATTTAACGAGAAAAAAATATAAAAAACGAGAAAACGACGAAAGATCATTGTGCGGGAAGGATGAACACGATGATGAGAGTGTAAGCGAGAAAAAACGAAAAAAAAAAAACAAAAAAATAATAAGCAAAGGGGTCGCCGGAGCATTTTCAACGGACCCGACACGTCGCCGTGGCGTGTCCACCATTTGCGAGGTGGGCTTTTCTTTTTCAGAGAAAACGAAATACCAAAACGAAAAAGGGCGGAAAAAAAAGAACAAAAACAAAGGGAAACAAATAAAAAGAAACATAAGAGAAACGAGGAAACGGACGAAGTGAAACGAAACAGCGAAAGACATTCGGGAGTAGGAGTTAAGGGGAGAGGGCGCGAGTGTCGTCTCCTGTTGCGCTCGACCACTGGAGATCGGTCCGATTGTAACTCGAGGATCGTCCGTGCACTCGCGCGCGACGTCGATTTTTCCCTATGTCGAACGATCGAACCCCCGGATCGAGACGGTTCTCATTGGTCGCCATTTTCAGCCAGCAAGTTCCGCGATAATTTCCCAAAAACATCGACCCTCGACAACACGATCCCTCTGATCTCCGTCGCGGAGTCGCGATACCCTACAAGCGATCCCTGTCACCGGGACTAACCAGGGTCGTTGCCGTCTAACGAGGATTAGTAACGGCTCTGGTACGGCCAGGTCTAGGGGCTCGGTGACCCGGACAAACTGACTACTCAGGTACTCGGAATCCAAGCCAGTCGCGAGAAACTTGCAGGCTGACGGTGGCGCCCGGTGGTCTCGGAACGAGCACACAGGTTAGTCGGAAACTCGGGAAGAGAGGGTGTCTTGCGGTGGTTAGAAGGCGGCGGGGGTATGAAAGCGGTAGGTTTCACGGTGCCGACGTTGCAATCGCGCAATTGCCGCGTGGCGATACTCCTTCAGACGAAAAGTGCGGTCCTTTTCTCGGTCGTTGTTGAGCCACGTAAAGCTGCCACGGACAAAAAACGTCTCTCTGGCCAGGCAAGGGGAGCAAAAGGAACACGGGGGTTGGTAATAGGGGGCCGGCGGGATGACGGAGAGGAAAGGAGACGACGAGAGCCGGGTAGCCCAGGCAAGGACGATCCTCGAGAGGGTGAGCACATGAGAGGGATTTTAACCGACGAAACGGCTTGAGCGGCACGAAATAGGGGGCGGGTAGACGGGGGAAGAGAGTAACGGGCAGGACAGGTGCGCGGAAGTGTTGAACGGAAGAGGATAGCCCCGGAACGCGAGAGATCGAGGAGAATTTTCGCGAAAAGGTGCGAAGCGGATCGAACGAGTGAGTGAGAGGGAGTTATGTCGCGTGTGTGCGTGCGTGAGAGAGAGAGAGAGAGAGTGAGAGAGAGGGGTGTAGAGGGTTGCGAGCACTTGAACAACGGGGTGCGCTGTTGACGGGGGTACCGGGATGGGGTAGCGGTCCTCGGGAAGAGCCACGTTCAGCTCTCTCGTCGCGACGAGCATTTAATCAACGGAGGGTGGGGGTGCGGGATGCTTGGTGGACTTAATCTTAGGGAACTGACGAAAATATGCAGCGAGGAAGGAGAGTGGGGGTAGAAGAGAGAATCGTAGAGATGCGTCGAAATTTTTGATACCGTCGCGAGTATGATGACGACAAACTGTTGGGTGGGGTGGGGGGGAGGGGGGTGGAACGATGGCGCGACGAAGAATGGGCAAAGTTCGGAAAGGGGTTGGGTGGGTTCTAGGGGGGCGCACGAAAGAAGCACGATGCGTTATCAGGTGAAATATTAACGGAGAGCGGGAGAGAATGCGAGAGAGCGTGGGAACGAGTGTAAGTGGTTTTGCTGCGTGTTGCGGGGTGCACGTGCGAGCGTCGCGAGCTTGAAGAAGCTGACACGAAAGGGGTGGAAAGGGAATTATAAGAACCGGCAGCGAAAAGCGGGTAAAATATGGGAGAAATGATGAAGCGAGATGTTGCATTTGGGATGAAACAAGGGATGATACGGGGAGAACGAGAGAGAGAGAGGGAGAGAGAGAGAGAGAGAGAGAGAGAGAGAGAGAGAGAGAGAGAGAGAGAGAGAGAGAGAGAGAGAGAGAATGAGAGTGAGAGAGTGAGACGGGTGGAATGCAAAGCAAGCTTAAAAAAAGGCACGTTCTGTCAATTTGTCAATATTGTCACGATTCGATAATGGTCGATTGGTATGCCTACGATTGAACCTCCATTTACCGGGTGGATGTATGATGATTCAGTACGATTCTTATAATTATTATCATTATTATTCTTAATTAATTAATTGATTATCATTATCGATTATCATTAACAGTGCGAAAGTAGGAGTAATAAACCACAAAACAGAGAAAACAGGAAACAGATGATAAAGCAAAAAAAAAAAAAATACACACACACACAGAAAAAATGAAAAAAAGAAAAAAAAAAGAAAGGCAACCACTTATATTATTGTACATATTTACTTGTAACTGCTATTCGTATTGCAGAGGTTTTGTTCTCTCAACAAATGATTTCCTCGATTCTGCGGGAAGAAAAAAAAAATGAATAAAATAAAATTTGTGTATTATTAAGATCCTCGAGAGTCCTTTTCTTTATCTCCCACCAGCCGCATCCCGAAATCAGCGGTTAATCGAATATACGTAGGGGGCGTTCTTTCACCCCTGCCGCGGAGTACCGCTTTCGAGATCTCGTTCGAAATCCAATATGGCGCGCTGTTCTCTCATTTTTTTTCCCCCTTTTTCTTCTCCCATTTTTTATTTTACGCGATCGAGTTCTCCTCTCTCGAATTCGAGCCGGCAATTCTACGGAATCGAGGCAGTTCGTGGCAAAATTGAATCCGCGTCGCGTTACGTTCCTGGATACTTTTACGACTCCGAAGATAAGTTATCTATCGGCGAGCACGTCGATCTCGCGTTTCTATTTGTTCCACGGAGCGATTCCGCGCCCCCCGCCACCACTTCCCGCCCCCCACCACCCACTCCTTTCGACCGTTTGCCGAGCGCGAAAGATCAAACACGATACGCGCGTTCTGTCGCCATCTTGTGGATTTATAACCGTATCAGAGTATTGATTTCTTACTTGTGGGCAAAAATTACGACACCATCGCCCGTTCCTTTCCTAGAAACCGAGCTTTTAATTTATTATGAGATGTAATCAAGTCGCAGGGCCGATGCGATAACGCGCACGGGTCTGTTTCCCTGCCAATATCTCGGATTATTGAATTGTCCGGGACCAGTTGCGTGAACGCGAACTTAGGTTCGCGTCTAGGCTCTTCTGCGACGAGACAACGTGCGTTTCACTTTCGCGTGATTCCTTCCTTTCAATTGTGGTATTAATTTACCCCTCTGTATATGGTCAGAATTTTGTTTCACTGTGGAAAACATTTATCATTGAGATCCGTTTAAAATGAATTTTGGAAAGTAGTAATCGACGTGAATTTGAGGTTAGTATAATGGCGTACCGATAATGCGATAGTAAGTAAATAAAACAAAGATGGTGTGATTTCTGGTCACGTGGTACTGTAGAGAGATTTAGTGACAAATTATATAAGGTATCTTTTTCTTAATTAACTTGTAAGAGTATGGAGGATAGTTAATACAAAGAGTATATGAAAAAGATTGTGCTAGAGTTATTATTCAACGATATGTACTATTGAAAACACGTGATGTTCATTAAGATAAGGAAGTATTCAGGTTTGAAGTATTTCTGAGTTACGAGCCATTTTGATTTGTAATTTCTGTTTGCGAAGTCGCTTAAAGTGTGCAGCGTAACAATTGATAAGATAAATAAATTAAAATAGTAAATAGAAATTTCTTGTCGAAAATAAAAGAATAACCTGCGTTCCAGTACACATTGGAGTGACTGGTTTCAGACTTTTTGCTTTTACAGTTATTGAGAACATAAAAGTACTTTTAAAATTCGTGTTGATTTTTACTAACACAGAAACGTAATTATATTAGATTGGCCAACAAGTAACGTTGATATTTCAAGTATAAAATAATAGCCACTTCCTTTAAATCCAAAAATAATTCAAGAAAACACTATTAAAAAACGAACTTAACGATATTCATTGGCCAACCTAACATAATACCGAACCATTCATATCACACGATTTTAATTACTCTTATCTATATATACTATACTTTGGTGTACATTACAGGTCGATAACTCTATAGTTAAAGTAGAGCACAATCTTTCCCAAACTTTTTGCAACAACACAACTGTTATTCCTCACGAAACATCTGAACAAAATCGAATTAAATATACTCAAACATCAATTCCTTCCATTCCAAAACCACCAGAAACTATTTTTCTCGAACCTAGCCCCCTCAATCCTCGAATAAAAAACCACACCAATGTCACGTTACAAACACCAAAGCATGCAACATTCAACCCCGGTGTTACCAGGCGCAAATTATCAAACCACCTGGCTGCACGTACCCTTGGAAGCGTTTAAAATCGCCTAGAAACCGAAACAAACGCAAACGGCGGGATTCGTTTCATTCGAATTCCACCCCCGAGGAGAATGCGCTCGCAATCCGGGCAACGAGCGACAGAAACGCAGGGCGAGAGATTCGGGGACAAAAACGAGCGCTCATTCCCGGCTTCAATCTCAAGGAAACATGCACATCCGGCTGTTCCGTGCTGCGATGCAAGGTCCGCGAGGACTCGACGGTGTAATAAGATCTGGAAGAACGAGCTCCGGGGATGGGAGAGCGCGACGTCGAACCGAATTGACAGGATGGAAGGGAAGATCCGAGGGAAAACGAACGCGTGACGTCATTACGCCAGCTCGAGCCCAGCCGTGTCTCACAAAGGGAGCAGACCACCTCTGTCGAGCCTCGTGACGTAATGACGGTGAAGCACGCGTTGCTACGCACCCCACTAATTACGAGTACCGAGCGCAATCGGATCCTCGAAGCGAAATCCGGCCAACCTACGCCCTTCGAGCCTCGGCCTCCGGGCGACCGAGTTTCGTGGAACCATGTATCACGAGCGCGCGCTGCTTAACGACACGTGGCTCGTTTCCGCATGGCCGATACCACCCTTCCGCCAAGGACGAGTCTACCTGGTCGAGGGTGAGTAGGCGAAGATGAAGACGCGGCCAGGGGCGAATTGGAGCTTACTGGAGGAGGGTCTGGATCGTTGGACGTGGTTTCGGGTCCACCGGTTTAATTTTTGCTTCAAGAAATGTCAAGAATGATGTTTGGTGGAAGGACAGTCGTAGAGGGAATGGCGAGTGGGCTGGTCGAGGCTATGTAGAGATGGTAGCTCTGAGAGTGTGCAACGTGGAAGTAGTTTGGCTGGTTCTGAAAAAGAAATGAGAGTGGAGAGGTTTGAGATGAGTTTCCTTTAGTGGTAGTTTTGGCTAGAATACTGTCTGATTTTTGTACTGCTTACGATTGTAAATAAAGTACAACGGTGAGTTCTTTTTTCCAATTGTCACATAACGAATTTGTTGAGATTCTTGGACTGGAAAGACACTGTACTACCTAGTTGAATAAAGAGAAATATGTAAGAAATTAATAAGAGGTAAGTAGATACGATACATTTCAGGACTTTTATTTTGTTTATAATAAATATATTCCTCTAAGTAATTTAATGACAAGTGTAAATGCAATATATTTTCTACTTTATAGAATTGTGTTATGATATGTTCTCGTGATATCTGCCTCAATATCTTGGGATATAAAATTTAAATATAAGCACTTTGGACTAGCTTTTAATAATACAGTGGATAAAAATTTTGAAAAATATGCCTTCGCTGCTGGAGGCAAACGTAAAAAGATGCAGTATCCTAGTTAGTTGACAGAATGGGAATAAGTAAACAGTGTCCCGCTTAACACATCCGCCACTACTAAACTCGCTGGTAGAAGGGGTATACAAGGGATGTGTACCTATCCTGCCCATGATTTCCGTCACTTCGTCAAAGTGGAATAGGTCAATCGGGAATTCATAGCCACTTATATATTTACGATTAGTATCTCTGCAATAAATAATATTGAAAGTTTTAGATTTTAATGAAATTTATATTAATTTTTTAAATATCCTTAATTAATATTTATCGCCATTTTATTAGTGTTTTTATAAATTCCTGTCATTCATATTCGTACAGAAATAAAATTTGATTTACCTACCTCTTTCATTAGTGTATTATTAAAATTATCCTTGTAAAATTATTGAAAACCATTTATTATTAGAAACTATTTCATAAATTGATGCTTTTTTATGAATAGCACATTTAGCAAATGTTCTACAATTATTCAGTCCCATAATCGACTTTGTCAAGTCATAATTCCTTGGCGTAGAAAATTTACGACTCACCTATCGCAGAATAATCAAGAACACCTTTCCGCTGCTAATATTACTGACGTTGCTGACTCATGCTGAAGATACATTCGTGGTAGAGTTTCAGTTGAATGATGTATTACGCAAGGAATCTGTTCCAAAAAGTAATATAATTAGTATGTTTCACAATTCGAAAGAGAAATTCTAAGAGATTTTAAATTTTATTAAATTTGTTATATAATTAACATTTCAATCATATTGAACAAAAAAAAAATATAGGTTCCCCTCAAAAAGTTCATTTTTTGTTATAACACTTAAGTATATCAAGAATAAAAAATGTACTGACTACATATACTTTTATATAATTGTATAATTATACGTAAAAATATTCTAAATAAATATAATGAAATAAATGTAATAATTTAAATATTATAATACAATCGTATTTATGCTTTATTTTACTTCAAATGTATAATAAAATGATATTACATTAATAGCAGTAATCATATTAGTTTGAAACTCATAATAATTTAAAAAGAAGAGTAAAAATACGTACGTCAATTCTCTGAAAACAATGTTAACTCGTACAGAATTCGTCGATCATTCTGAAAATGTCTCTCCAATGTATCGCAACCGTCGATAATATCGATAATAATATCGATTAACTTTAACTCCTTCGAAATGTTGTTGCGCCATATTTTTATTAAATACGTAAATCATAAAAGAAATTAATTTCAGAATAAATAAATTTAAACAAATTTATTATATTCATAACATATATGAGACTTATTTAATATGTTACGAATATTAATAAAATATGATATAAAATAAAAGAAATGTATAAATTATTTTTAAACAATTACATAATTTTATCATACGCTATTAATTAAAGTTACGATTAAAAATATAAATAAGGAAAGATAAAGTTATCGAATTCAATATTACACTTGATTAATAATAGTTACGAGTCAGGAATAACTCTACATATCTTATTGATACAAAGTTTGTGGTATAACTGACGTCTTTAGAATAACTTACATAGTATAACCTATACTCAAGCGTTGTTGGTTAGAAACAAGTAATATAATTAAAAGTTATATATGATATTTGGAAACATATCAAATGTTGTTTTTGGAATACATTTACAAAGTTATTATTATTATGCATAAAACCTTTTCAATTCAAATCATTTTACAAGTATAAAAAAATTTGTTTAATGTATCATTAAAGTTATTTATTATTAATACTTACATATAATTCCTATAAATTTGAATAGTATAGCATGTTATGGAAAGTTATTTCTTATGAATTTAAAGTACTCACGAAATGTATGAAATGATAGATCCTTCAATATGGATGAAATAGAATATCGATATAGATAGATTCTGTATTAAGTCAATACATTAGGTCGTTTTAAAGAGGCTCTTGAAAGGAAAGTAGCGATACTTCAACGTGCGTCAAATTAATAATTGAATATCGTTTATAAATTTTCTCATTGACTACAGTAGTTATTAGCTTATGTAAAAGATAAAGATATGCAATATGTGAGAGATAACAAATTTAAGTGTCATGTAAGTTAAACATGTTGAGAACAATTTCTCAACTGACTCCTGTAGTAGCACAGTCTCAAATATGGCTGAAACATCAGCTAGTGCGTTGTAGTCTGTACAGTGTGGTTGGTTGTTACTGTGGCTCGTATAACGATTTATCTCGTATTATTATACATCAGTCTAAATGTTTCGTGTTCTGCCTATACAATATTACGAAAAGGGAATTCCAACAATTCAGTAAAACTGCTGTCATCACATGCAGCGAGATAAAAGGAGAAAAAATGGCACCAACGCGTGTTATTCTTATGTCGTGTGGCAGTTATAACCCTCCAACCAACATGCATTTAAGAATGTTTGGTACATATATATCATTCCGTATAATCAATATCGAGTCTTTGCATAAATACAAAACTCTCCAATTTTTGCGTAATGTAGTAGACGAATCTTGCAACAGTTAAGCTTTGTTGATTATTTGAATACGTCAAAGCATTGTTAAGATAACACTATGTAAACATCATGAATTTATGTCATCGACGTCTAAAAATAGTTTAGAATGTAAAATGCATGTTCACAAAATCATCAAGTTTTAATCAAATTTCCGAATGAAACTATTTATTAATAGATTAATTTAAATAATTCGTGTAATTCTTTCTTTGTGAACACAATTTTGCTTTTGCTTTAACATATGAGATATAATGATAGCAATTCATCTGAAATTTTCAGAAATTGCCAGAGATCATCTTCATCGAATGGGAACCCATATCGTGGTTGGTGGTGTTATATCTCCAGTACACGATGCATATGCTAAGAAAGAACTAGCATGTGCCACACATAGATGTTCTATGTTAAGATTAGCATTACAGAACAGTGATTGGATTAGACTCAGCACTTGGGAAACTAGGCAAAATGGTTGGACAAAAACCAGATTAAGTTTACAGTACCATCAAAATTTATTAAATTCTATGTTATTTGATTCAAACCACGTTAAACATAATGTACCAATTGAAGATCTAGAATGGATCCCAGAAAATGTAAAAAATAGTCCTGATCGTACACCAATTCAAATTAAACTATTATGCGGTGCTGATTTATTAGAAAGTTTTGGAACATATGATCTTTGGGCTGAGGAAGACGTAAGTTGATAAGTTTTTTATATTACACTACCATCTTTAATAATGTTTTGTTAATTATAGAAAAATGTCTTTAATGTTTTATTTACAGATTGATGCCATTGTTGGAGAACATGGTCTTGTAGTTATTACAAGGGAAGGTTCTAATCCAAATAAATTCATATATGATTCAGATATTCTATCCAAGCATATGGTAATTGAACTTTTAACAATACGTCTTACATATTTGTTACATTTTCCTAATTTTGTTTTTATTTTTAACTTCTGCACAGCACAATATATACATAGTGACCGAATGGATTCCAAATGAAGTTAGCTCAACTAGAATAAGGCGGGCATTGAAGCGAGGTGAGAGTGTCAGATATCTCCTGCAAGATGCTGTGATCGATTACGTATATAAGCATGGGATTTATGATGCAAAGACAACAGCATCTACAATGTGAGTTTAAACATAATTTAACTGAAATGTTAGTGTACTTAATTAGTGGAAATTTAATAGTATATTTATCAGTAGAATTATACAAGTATTTATTTTTATATATTTTGTATGAGAAGTATATATTTTTATAGCAATCATATTCCACGTAGTTGGTGAGTTTAGAGTGTACAGAATTGGTTAATTTAAGATGTTGTAAAGCTGTTGTACATTAATACATTTATATATTTTATGATTACAATTTAATCCTTTTAGTACTCAATAATGTCGACACATTAATCGTAAGATCGTCTATTATTGTTACTAAAATGTTGATCTTTAAAAGAATAAAATTTAAAATATTCAATTATAATGGAAATATGAAGTTCTTTACTACAAAGTGATTTCTTAAATGTTTTATAGATATTATAAAGAATGTTAACGAATTATGCAATAATGCACAAATTTATCTTATTAAGAAATGTAATTTTTAATTAGAAATGTGTGTAATTCTTAAACGTGTATAAACTGAAGGTTTATATAAATATGAATATTAAGGAATACATTTAAGTCCTTAATAATAATATAAATATTATTAATGAATACATTTAAGTACTTAAAGTACCTGTATTTTTGAATGATTGACTGATTTTTGAAAATTATTTATCCAATAGATATCCATATATACATAGAAGTATAGTGAATTTCCATAAAAGAATTTATTGAGTGTTAAAAGGGTTAACCTATCCTGTACAAACAATACACAGCAATATATTAGTCTAGTCTAAGAGTCTTCCATTTATATGTAAATCAAATCTTAACAACCTACTTCCTCACACTGTAATCACGAATAAATTTTAGCAACTGCATTTTTCTTACATTCCTTACATTACGTTAACTTTTCTAAGTAGTTACATTTAATTTTCTAATTGTAGTAAAAGTACCGATTCACGGATAAAGGTAATTTTCGTTGCTTTGCTCAATTCCCTTTGCCATTCAAACACCGTCGACGAACTCGAGCGACACAGATGTCTTTCAAATACGATTAAACAAATTAGTGGAACATCTTTGTCCTGAATCGGGCTTCTACCAAGCATCGATATAACGAAGACCATGTAAAAAATAGTGTCTTGTTTTTCACGCTGCCAATCTACTTGGACACTGAAGTAAGTTGGAACTGACCTCGCCCAACGCGAATAATTACTTGACCATTGATTCCAAGTATCAAAGCACCTTTCTCACGCCGTCGCCTAGCGACGTTACCATGGATTCCCCGAGTCCGATCGAAATTATATCCATCGATGTGCCTGATACGGTTCTGCGTAAGAATACCCAGAACGCAACGAACATGGCTTGCATCGCCTCCCGACATGTCGGTGGCGGCCTCGAGGAGGCGCGCGAGAAATTCATTAGCGCTCTCGTTGCCGAGAACGGTAACGCCAAACATTTAACGACCGCGAAGGCCGCGTATCCAGGTCTCGCGAAACAGATCATCGCCACCGAAACCGGCGAATCACAGATCCTCGACGAGGTAGGTTTCGTTGACGATGATAGAAAGGTCAGGAAGGTGGTCAGGGTACAGCCCCGATCGAGTCAGCGGGAGGAGGTGTCCCAGGTTGTCGCCACCTCGTCCAAACGCGAGAACCTCGTGAAAATCAATGCGATACCCTCTATCGAGGCTAAGGGCAGCGTAGTTAAACCGTCAGAAATTAATAACCGAGTTCGAATCGCGCACGATATCATCGAAGTAGGATTAGGAAGCGGTAGAAGCAAGGATCGCGACGTTAAGTCTTCGATTTCGTCTTCCACTGTTTCGTCTGCGACGATATCCGCAATAAACAATGGCGGAGGACGCCACGAGTGCGCCTTATCCGACTTCAGCGTGGACAAAGAGGACTACAGGCTCACGCGATATGGCTTAGACGACACAGCTGAAGACAAAGTCCAAGATGGACGTAAAGATCTTCGATTAGGGAAGCAACGATCGAACGACTCCATCGAGAATCAGCA
>NW_016913558.1:269259-279200 GCF_001483705.2 Eufriesea mexicana | reverse complement strand
CAGCAGGAAGGGAATCGGAAGGGAAGCGATGAGATCCACGATCAGGACTACTCTAACGACAGCGTTCGATGCTCTAATACGCAGGTGTTGGTGTTAGTCAGCGCGATGATTCACAATCCTTTCGATAAGGAAGGTGCGACGTTGATCGTCGAGGAAAATGGAGTATCGACTAAAGGAGAGATCACGATATACAAAGGTGACTCCGATGGAAGCATCGACAAATTGAGTCTCTTGGTACAGTCACCTGTTCCATCGTCTGTGAGCGACGAGAGCACCGTGAAGATACAGGAGATAGTCGACGACGAAACAGAGAACGCGAAGGAAGGCTCTGACGATTCCTTGGCCCTAGACGAGAAGTCCTCGAAACGGGACGTGAGTCTGGAAATTGATGGCAAATACGTGAAGTCCGTGGTGAACGCGCGCAAGAGTCCTAGGAAGACGAAGAACGGTCAAATGCGGATATATAACAACGAAGTCGAGGAGAAGAGAGGCAAAGAGAGCGAAAAGGTGGAGAAGAAGAGCGCGGATTCAGGCACACAGTCGGAAGAAACGTTCTACAAGACTGTATCGAAATCCTCGAAAGCATCCTCGTCGAGATCGAAGAGTCCTAGGAAGGAAGGGAAGTCCCGATCAAACGGTCAGAAAGCAGCCAGCAATTCGAAGATTCACGAGTCCGCGACGATCAGCGATGAAAGAACCAAGAAAGCGAAACGATACGATGCACCTCTGAAAGGAAGTCTCGACTCTGTGATCGCTACTAATGATTCTAGAACGATTTCTAGACGAAGATCGAAGACCGACGAGATGTTCTCGAAGAAGTCCAAGAGCTACGAGTCCATTAAGAAGATTCAAGAAGTATGTTACGAGAATGCTTCCAAGGCTGATAGTACTTCTCAGTTGATCACTGCGAACGAACTGGACATGCAGACTGACGAATTCTGCTCTGTCTGTTGCTACGTGAACGAATTGTCTCTGAGAACCGAAGAAATAATGGGGAACGAGGATGTAATTCTGCGTTCCAATTGCAGTTCCATTGTGGATGAAGATTCCACCGAGTGCGATATTTGTAGTTCTTGGAATTTGCAGGAATCGACCGATACCCTGGACCGAAAGCTGATCTCGACGACCGAGTGCGACCAGATGTGCAAGGTGTGCGAGATCTGCAACGAGATCTGCGCCACGTTCAATCCGGATCAGGAGTCGAGGTCGTACACTTCCACTAGGCATCCGAGAGACTCGACCCAGGGCAGAGCGTTCGAGTCTTCTTCCAGAAGCTTTCCCAGAGACAGCTCCAGAATCGGCGACAGCATGGTGACCGACCCATCTCTGGACGAGGACAGCTTCGAAATCGAGAACTGCGGCTTCCAGAGCGGCCCAGAGTCGATGGACGAACGGAAGTTGGGCGAGCAAAGTGGTGACAAGCAATTATCCAAGTCTTTCAATATCTCTGATTCGGCTGTTACCAAAAAGAAATCACGTGACAAATATTTTATTCCTAAGGACGAGCTAGCTATCCTGTCCAGTGGCTCCAGACGCATGAATCGCAAGGGATCCTTATTCAGGAAGAAGCCAACCGAGGATCCGACTAATGTTACTCAGGATAAACGGCGTTATTCGTCAGTGGATAACCTTCAATTAGCAAAATCGTCTTCCAGAAGCAACGACAAGGTACTTAGGCCGAAGAACAACAAGCTGATAGGATCAGCGGATAACATACGTGCTTCCAAGAGCTCTAGAAGATGCAAATCGTTGCAGAGGTCTGCGGATAATGTTCGATACATGGACACGTCAACGGATAATTTAGACTCGCTGGTGGAAAACCTAGGAAGAGAGGATGACATACAGGAAGGCATGAACTGGATAGGAAAGCCGAAAGTCAGGGACAACGAGACTGTGAAGATAATACTGACCAAGCATAATATTAAAATTATCAGCGAGAAGGAAACTGCTCTGTAATGGGGAGATATAGGAATTCAACGAACACGGAGGAACGTAATTTGTTCGAGGAAAATCGCTCACATTAGTTACAGAAACAAAAAGAAGTTACAAAATATATATATACATATATTATATTATACACGACACAGATTAGATTGAACTCTCGTTAGGCCAACTGCAAACCCTAGGATGCAGACTTATCGACTCTCTTGTGATAATTCTGACCGATATATCGTCTTCAACAGACACAAGATTTTTCACATTATAATAGAGACCTAGTTAACGAATATACGTATCTATATTAAAAAGAAATATATGCATATATATTTCTTAAATATATATATGTATACATATATATTTATAACTCGGGAAACAGGTTCTTTTCCGAGGAAAAAAATGCCAAAAATGTTACAATTTCATCCTACTCACAGATTCTATTTAATTAATAACGACGACGTTCACGCGAAGAGACTCTTTAAGAAAAATTTAAAAAGTACTGTATAAAGAAGAAAGGAGAATGGAAATGGATCTCACATGTAATGGATGGCATTGTTGAACTACACGTTGATGGCCATGAATAGGAAAAGAGTTCTATAATGATATGCATACGAGAGGTCACAAGCGTTAAAGAAACTCCTGTAGACAGCCAGAGAAAATGATATTATATACATATATATATATATTATTATTATTATTATTGCGTTAACGAACTGATTAAGAGCTGTTGAAAATGGAGAGATTTAAGAGTGAGACGGATCAGTATTAAAAAGAAGCTCAAAAGATTAAGACATATATATGGTAGTAAGATAACAAAGATTTAAGAAGAAACAAGTTCTGGAAATGCACGAGCACCGAGAACAGTAAATTATCGAGACAATCCTACAATTAACTCGTCAATATTATACGAAAGAAGAATGGTTTCGACTAACTATAATGTATTCTATACAAACTACATAAGCGATGCGTTACGATGGGCTGCGATACATCGATCGGGGAGAACGTGATTAATTAATGTCGCTTCTAATGGAACCTGCTGATCTCAGTTTACGTTTCGTCGTCTGATAAAGAGGTGGAAGAGAGGTTATGGAAGGGATAGGGTAGAATATTCGATCGAAATGCGCGATTCCGTTTCGAACTCGAGATGTCGCTAGAGTGTATAGTTCAGTAACTGAACGACACGCTGTCTTACTTGCGCGACGGAACTATACAATTGATCACGGTTTACACATACATACATACACACCTCTGCCAAACAATTTTTATTGAGAACGTGCCAATTGTTTTTTGATACCTTTGTAGATATCGTGTTTTTTACTCTTTCGAAAGGCATATCTCTGTATGATAGTTTAAATCGTCGATACGTTCACGACAAAAAGCGATCCAAAGGGAGATCGAGAAGGGAGAGAGAGAAAAACGTTCCTTGATTCCGTCACTGTCGCACATCGAACCCGTTCTCTTTCTCGAGAGATCTCTATAAGTATATTACAAGCAGTTCTTTTAACCTCTCTTTTCTTTTTTATTTATTTCTTTATTTTTCCTCGTATCTCTTTTGTATCTTCTATATGCACGGTGTCATGCGCCTCTCTCTTTGTCGTAAATCTCGCTTTGAGAAATCCCTCCGGCGATGGTAATTGCTGTCTTGTTGCGAATATTTTTTCAAAAATATCCACGAATTACTCCACTGCATCTAACTGTGATGAAATCGTTCGGGTTGACGAGAAACTATGCGAGAGAAATCTTTTGTAACTCGATTTCTTTTTTACTCGACACTTTTCTCCCCTCTTTTTTATTTTTCTATTTTTTTTTAAAATATTTTTATCGATGAAGAGTTTGCTCAAATTATCGACCCCGATGAGATACACAAGACTCGATTGCAAGTACGCTTAGGTGCAATGGAAACGAATCGTTGTTTGATATTAATGCCTGAGCTTCTTAGGCGTACCTGTGTTTTCATAGTGCCTAATTTCCATTGTTCTACCAGCAGCCGCGCTCACTGGCGGCGCCACTGTCGAGAAGCATCGTGTTTGCGAATGACCTTGCGAGAAGCGATTCTTTTCACTTTCTTTTCTTTTGTATTTAGTTGACAAGGACGTGTTTCTTCTTTTTTCGATCACCACCAACCTCCTTTCTATCACGGCCCTGTTATTTTATTAGTCTTGATGCGCAAGCCTAATTTTTGTACACTACCCCTAACCCCTTCGAGCAGATTCTTTGCTCTTGTTATTTATATAGTAACGTAGATAGACGAAGGTGGCGAGAAATATGCTCAAGCTGACGGTGTTGATTGTTTAACCCTTTGGGGACGCTATTTTTAAACAATTCTTTTTTTCCAAGTTCCGAATTCAATCGATTTTTTTTCTTCTTTTTTTATTAGAGAAGATATATTTATTTTTGTAACGAAAATAATTCTTGTTAATGGAAAATTATTATATTTATTGTTAAATGTAACACGGTTACCTGGAAATATGCCGGCCTTCGACCGCAAAGGGTTAATTCACGAAAAGTGCTTCCTGAGTGCGACTAAAACGGCCTTAGGCCGCCCTTGTATCTTTTTTGGACCAATTCCGCTTCTTTTTTCTATTCCTGTATCGTTCGTTTCTTTGTTGTCTGTATTTTTCGATTATTTCGTGAGACATGTGAAATGTGTTTGGCCATATCACGACTTCTATCATGCAATCGCTCTGTCGGACGACAGTCCTCGTGTCCAAAATCGTTTCTCATTCATAGTCGTAACCGCGAAGTGTTCCTAAAAATTGAAGAAAGAGATCGAAGAAGGAGTCTGAAGAAAGCGAAGTAAGCTCAAATCTCGATGTACAAAACCAGTATTATTACGCGTATTCAAGTGTTCAGTATTATTAGCATTTCAATGTTGTTTGAAAGTAAAATTGCAAATGGCGCGTAACGTAGTATCGGCTCGATTTTCGAGTACTTAAGAATTTTCGAATTCACGCGAATCTTTTCTTAGAAATTCAAGGGTGATCTAACAAGAGAAGCCGAGAGGAAGCGAATAATTCGATAATTCGAAGATCTTTCCAACTCGGTTTCACCGATTTTGACAAATTCCAATTCTCGGCGGTAATTTCCCCGTCGCGAATCGATTTCGTCACGTCGTTTCACTTCCATTCCGTCGCGTTTTACATGGGAATTCCCATTTTTGGAACAGAGGACTCGCAGACATGTTCCGCCATTACGCACCACGCGAGCGCCCTCTTCTTAGATCCCCTTGGCCAAATGGCGATCGCGGCTCGATCGACCTCGGCTCTCACCGGACCCAGGTGCGAGCGTGTTAAAAAGGCAATGGTTCCACGTCTCTTTCTCAATTTTTGCCCGACTCGAAACCCGTGGTCGTCGCGTTTATCGGGGATCAACGCGAAAGGAAGGCGGAAGCCCACGATGGCGTGATAGAAGTCGATGTGTGGTTCGGTTCTGATGGAGCATGTGATATGTGTTTTCCAGGGTACAGCAAAACCTGCATGCCTACTGTAAGACAGATAGTTGACTGTCTCGTTGCTGCTCGACCCATGCCAATCCGATGCGGCCCCTGCCTTACTGCTAAACGTACTAATACTGCTACTAACAATCGCGGTAGTAACGGCGCCAGTCGCGTTAGTAGCACGGCTAACAGCAACAACATCAACAGCTACATCAACAACAACAAGAACGTACACGCCTACGAGAACATTCAGAGCTTTAGAATGCGCGAGAATGTCCCGATCGGTTGCGCGACCAACCGCGACTAGGATTTCTGTTTCCCGCAGTGCTGGGGACAGCTTCCGCCAATCAGATCACGGATCTTATGAGTTTCGATATTCGTGGAAGGGAATACGTTCATTTCTTTTCGTAGCTATCTATCTCAACGAAGTTTTCTTCGTCGCTCGGTTGATATCGAGTTGATCGGGCTCGAATCGATACCTAACCTCAAAGTTACTAGGTAACTAAATTACAAAGTAACCTCAAAGGCACTAGAACTACCAGGGTGGTCAAAAGACGTTTTATTTTCGCAGTTACCGATGATATGCGGGATCTTTGCTGACATTAATTTTTATTCTATGGCGAATATATTTATTTTCGTTGTACCATTTTATTTATCATTATCTTTGTATATTACGCGTATATTGGTAGTTCTGGTGTTAATTATTAATTTTTCTTTAGCAGGTTAGTAATTATTTTAAATTGGTATATAGAATTCGTGGAAAAATGGCGGATTTGTGAATAGTAGTTTCGCGTGAATTAAGTTTCGAAATATGAATTGGAGATTGAACATTTGACAATAACGGGATTATCATTGCACACGATCGAAGTTCAGTGAAGCAACGGAGGGATTAAAGATGGGGTTCATTTTGGAAGAAATATTTTTTTTATGAGAAATATTTTATAACGAGCTATAGTTTGTTTTATTTGTTACTTTGGTTGTATTTTGGGATTGATGAGAAGTACAAACTGTAGTGGGTATGTAACGAAGGGAATTTGAAAATATTTTTTGTTTTTTGAATTTAGAAATGTTAGGACTTATTGTACCTGGATTGATACCAGATTTATGAGCTTTAAATAACGTTCATGAATTGCATTTGCTTTCCTCCGGTATAATCATGAAATATAACAGTATAGGTTATGATGTTTTTGATATGGACATGGAAGAGAATGGAAATGTTTGTAAAAAGAACGTAAAGAAATACATATATCTATATACACTTTGTTAATTTTGAATAAATATTTATTTTATTTTTCATCGAATCTTTTCGATCGTTCTTGTTATTGATCAACGATGCAGGAGTGAAGTATTATTGTTATTATTATTTGTTCCTTTTTACTATAGTTATAATCATTGGATCAATTGAGAGAATCAGAACACTCGTCGATCGATTCCCCAGCACTGCTTGCTTTTGGAAAGATTTTTCAATTTTTCAATTCCGTTCTTTTGTACTCGAATCGCATTTTTTAACGTTACAATTTTATACATCTTTTTGCACTATTAATGTTAGGGAAAATGGTGTCAAACCGGACAACTGACACTTCAATTATTGCACTCGAAATTACACCTGAAGGATATGTTACGAAGATCGATCTAACAATTTTTCTTACGATTTAAAATAATTTTCATGTGACATCATCTTTGTCATTTACAATTCGCGTGATACCTTATGTTCCATCGTTGAACGACTCAATCTGCGAATCCGCAAGCACTAGGAAGCTTGCCGGAGAGCATGTATCGATATATTTAAAAAACGAGAAAAAGGAAAAAATATACTGTTTAATATCTGGCACGTTACCGATGTACCGAATTATTTTCACTCTTACGAAGACTTATAGAATGGAAAAATAGTCTCGAGAAAATAATTTCATTCGATCGTGAAAAAAGATCACGCTTACTTTCCTCGATTTTTGATCCATCTTTTAAGCAAATTACGATTAAGCGCTTTATACATTGTTGGTTATATCGAGATCATTGTTAATCGTTAAGGATCCGTTGTTATTTTCTTACAAATAGCGCTATTCCAGCGTTGTACCGTGGGTCGCGTGTCCGACATTTTGCTGCAGTCGCCATTTTGTAATCACCGTGACGATTCTAGTCCCAGCGGGCATTGCACACTCTTTGACACGGTATTTTACTATGGAAACGACTGCTTTGGTACTTGTCTCGGTCAATTTGCGAGTGTCGTTTCGGAAAGCAATCAATGGTCACGCGTACGCGCATGCGCGGAGCAACGAAGCGTGCAGTTTCGAGGTTAGGGAACTGATCAGGTGGCGATCTTAAGTCGCGCGTTTGAATCGAAATTTCGGACGCTTTTGCGTTACGAATTCGAGACTTTTTATTTTCTTGGTTCGTTCCTTTCGAAGGCGTTTATCAACGCGATGGTTTACGTTGAAATGTTTCGAGAATAAACGCGGAATGCGGTCGAGGAAGAACCTCAACCATTCGCCATTTTGTCCGTGGTACTGCGGGATATCGGTGACGAATTTGCGAGAGGCGAAATTTCAGCTTTGCGTCTCGCGGGTACAGGGGCGGATTTATAAGGGGAAATGAAAATAATCGATAACATATTTTATATACGTTGGCAAGAGAGGAAGGATGAAAGAGTGAGTGAGAGAGAAAGTGTGTTTGAAAGTGGAGAAGCGCGAGAGGCGTTCGACGCGCTTGGATTTCCATTCTATTTTTTTAAGGATATTTCTTTTTAAACTGCGATCTAAGCGATTGCTTGCGAAGATTAGTATACGACTATTTAGATGATAATTCGTCGGGACAGAATTTTACTTGCTTCTTCCTTTTCAGTCTATAATTTGCCACCCTTTGAACCTTGCACTCCAATAGATTAACGTGTTCTTTCAAGCTCGAAATTTTTTCTGTAAAAACAGAAAAATATTAAAAAGACAGAACACGTGAGAAAATTTGTAATTTTTTAAAATTTAGTTTAAAAATTTAATTCTTAGCAATAATTACAAAAGGTTAATGAAAATTTTCATAGGAAAGGAAAAGAGATTTCAATGAGTTACACTTATGGCATAAAAATAGGCGAATATATAAAAGATAGAACGCGTAGGTTAATTTTCGCATTTTCGTGCGGTATTAAATTATTCCTGACCTAGGGGAAAAGGTAGAAAAATTTCGATCAGTTACGAGGAAGGATCTATTTATATTCAGCCTATAGAGTGTAACGACAGTGGCATCTTCGGAAGCGTTAACAAGCCGCCGGAAGTTCGACGGAGTGTAATTAAAAGCTGAAGAGGCACGGTGTTTTGTAAAAAGGAGAGAGAAAAAAAAGGAAAAAGATGTCTAACGAGTTCTCAGCCGAGTAATTAAAATTTAAAATCATCCGGCAATTTATTTGCCGCGAACTTAACAAAGTTACTCGACGAGGCCCTCGTCGGGCTGAAAAGGGCTTTATTACTATTTATTACGGGTCGTATTAATCTTCAAGAGTAGCTCGGCGACTTCCGAGTGTCCTGCACTACTTGTCCCGTTTTACCATTTAGAAAAGTCCCGCATTCGTTGCGCACTTCGCGAGTCGTTGATCATTCTACAAAAGGGGTACAAAAATGTTGGAGTGCAAGGGTCAAGGGTTGCTAACCTTTGCTCGAGAGTTCAGTACTAGCTAATAATATATTCCATCGACTGTACTTCTGGAAGGCACCAAAATGGCCGATCGACAGAAAATTTGAGAAACATCTGTGAAATTCATCGATCCAAAATATAGAAAACTTTACCTTCGAATATTCATAATAATGTTTTCATACCTGGTAATTCATAATTGTTGTATAATTAAAATTCTATTCTCGTTAAATGAAGGAAAATGGAGAGAACGATGGCAAGATGGAACCTATAGGCAAACGTTTCGTTTTATCTAGTTTAAAAGAAATTAATATTCCCTTGGGGATGTTTAAATATTATGAATTTTTATATAAAATTTAATATTTCGTGAAGAAAAATTTATTTCTCACAATTTGGATTTTTCTATTGTAGAAATACGTTTAACAAATCTACCAGACAATGCAAATGGCTTCCATATGGGGACTTGAAAAATTCCTAGTGATTATATAGGATAAAATTAATCAGAATGCATATTCACGTGTACAAATAGAATTCGATATGTATGAAAAGTATCTCGATTAATATCCCAGTAATTTATAAGTATTTAAAATTAAAATTTTTATTTTGGTTTCACCCTTACCCTAACCTAATCCTCTCGAATTTCATGTCGGTCTGCCACTGGTACCCTTCAGGAAAGTATCCCTTCTATCAAGCATCGAATAACTCTCTTTCATTTGTATTTAATTGAAGCGTAGTTTGCGAAGTAAGATGAAAGAAAGAATCGAGGTAGAATACTAGCTCTAAGGATTTTAGGTTATATTTGCGACCTCGTTTGATTTATTTGACGGTCTCTCACCTAAGTGCCAGGCAATCCTGAGTCAGATACGTGAGTCTGATATCTGACATGTTTATTTCGAATAATTATCGAGCCAATTACAATAGCAGTACTTAATGCAGCTTTCGAGGTTAGTACACG
>NW_016913558.1:261979-269147 GCF_001483705.2 Eufriesea mexicana | reverse complement strand
CGAAAAAAAAAAAAAAAAAAAAAAGTGAAAAAGAAAATACATAAAGAGAAATTCACACGTATAGTTCGCACGTTGTATATGTTTGTATACTATGTTAATCTCCGATAATAGTGAGTGTTGTAACACATGTATATCTGTGAACAAAAAGCATGTAAGAGGAGATCAATAAATCAAAAACGAGAAAATTATATTTCACTGATGCCAAAACAGCTCGTTTAATCGTTTTATCTTTATCCTGTCTATTTACACCTATCTTTGTCCTAAGTACATACTCGATATGCAATATCGATCTCGATGATACGAGCTCTTTGTTTCATAATTACATTTTTATAGATCGAACCTTCACAGAGATCATGTCGGCGTGATTCCGGAATATATCAAAGAAGATTACGAGTACGAGGTAAATTTGTGTCTGACACATTCCTTTCCAAACACTCTTCCTCTTAATTATTAACAATCGTTAACTTGCTCTTCTTCTACTCGCGTAATAATATTATTGTCTTACAGTAGAACGATAACGCTCGAAGAAAGTTACTTGTACTTTTATATTGTACTTTTATATATATAAAAGTACTAGTCTTCGTTACTACGTTGCTGCAAGCTAACACTATAGTAAATAAATCCAGAACGAATCAACCCTGTGAAACTCGTGAGAAAGATACTTCTTCACTATTGCACAAACTACATGAAATATTTTATTCTTCGTTTTAATGTTCTATTTTTTTTCTCTCTTTTTTTTTTCTTCATTTCATATCTATTTTTGCAACCTTAACAGAACTAGGCAAAGACCCAGGCATCCAAAAATCCATCCAATGGTCACTAGAAATCCTTCGTACACTTCTGGGTCATTGAAGGTAATCCCTTTTTCCAGAATCCCTCGAAATGCAATCCCGGGCAACGTTAAAGGCATGAGGATACTGAACCATCGAAGGAGCTTCGGCATTGCTTCAAGTGGCCAAATTAATCCTTGAAAATTGCAAGAAATTCTAATTAAGTATTGTTTTATATCTTCTTTATAATTTCTCCAAGTTTTCCATACTCTAATTTCTCATCTGAGAGCAGAAATCAATAAGTGATAATTGAAACTCCAGAGAGTCAGAAATTTTATGTACTTCAACACTTAGTAAATTTATACCTAATTACTCACCAGAAAGGAGTACCAATGGATAAAATGTCCCCACTGACATATAATTAGCCAAAGAATGATCGTTGGAGATCACTGATATTGTCATGCCTACGAATAATATTTTTAATCATAATGTTTTTGTCATAAAATTGTTCTCTTTGGTTAATTGTGAAGACACGTTAGCTGACTATGTCAATTTTAATTAATTCGAGCACCTACCATATGTTGTTCCACTAATTCCTCCGAATATAGCCAACCAAATGATCGTTCCTACTGACCCTTTGCATTCGACATTATAGTATAGGAAAAAGATACATAATGTTATCGTCACTTGAAAGAGGACTACCACTACTTGCGATATCATATGAGTAATTAGGATCTCTGACGTGGTGACACCTATTTAACAATAATATGAACATTAATAAAAGTTAGGAAATTAATCATTCAAAAATAGGTGTATATAAATCACTTGTTAAATACTTCAAAGCAATACACTTTTCTACCATTATTAATGAATTAAAATTTACAACAGCTATGCATGAGAATGTAAAAGACAAAAAGCAATTAACACTGGTTTAATTAGAATTCAAGTACTTTAGCCATGCCCGCGTCAGCGATTTAGATAAAGAATTACTTTTTGCTTGTAAATAATGGCATTATCGTATTAAAGCTATACCTAATCATATATCCTGTGATATTCGACGAAGAGGCAGCGAGAATGTTAAAAATGCAAGTTAATTCGTGATCATAGAGAGAATAAAAATAATAAGTGATGTAACTAAGGCTATCGTAAAAAGTTGGGACACACGAAGTAAAGTTTGAAACTTTACTTATTACCATGTATAAATATATTCATTCGCATAATTGACGCGAAGAAATAAAAGTTACATTATTATTTAAATTATTATTGAAATGAAAATGTCGTAAGGTATTGTTATTTAAATTAAATTTAAATTAATTTCAGATAGTTAAGAACTCTTTGCTCCCTTTTGAAAACATTTTCGTGTTAACTATGGTACTGAAAAAATTTACCTTGAACTAAGTTTCTATCCCATAGGCCTGAATGACGTTCAGTTACGATTACACTTGCACACATGGATGTTGCCAAAATAAATAGTATTCTAAAAAGAACAATTATTTTATTTGCAATATGTAAATTTATTTACACTGATAAAGGAGGTGCTATGATCATTCGAAGAGATATAATACATTTTGTTTAAAAAATCTTACGCTAATACAAATGTTGGGATAAGAAATGAGAAATAAGTTTGTTCCTTCGAGCCGTAAATTGGTTCTTCAAACTGTAACATGAAGAAATATAATGATATCATAGTTCCGAATTATTTTCATAGATATTAATTTCAATAAATGTACGTACCAGTATTGGCACGTTACCCAGCTTTCGAGAAGCCCCACATTCCTCCATGATTTTCTCATACTGTTTTAAAAAGATGTCGTACAGTTCCCGTTGTACATAGAAATAGGTTGGGTAATCTATAAGAAAAACAACAGAACAATGATCATTATGCATTAGAATAAAATTAGTCAAATTCTTTAATTGGTAATTTTAATTACATTTGATAGAAATAAAATTAATCTTCTAATTATTTTAATTATTTTTAAATTATATATATCTTTTCTTATCATTCTCTCTTAATGATAATAGTTACATGTTAACTATATTCACTTTCCCTTTAATTTGCTAGCTTATAGCTGTCAATTATGCAATTTTATCATAAAACTACTGCTAATTTATCAGTGAAAATTTTGCCCATATACGAGATTTTTCTATTCCAATCATTTTAAATGTTTAAAATTTCCAATAATTAGAACTAAGCCGTGTTCATCTAGAGTTATAGTATATCTGCTTGCTTATAGTCATACTTGCTGACCTAGCTTTCTTATGTCTTTACATCACAATAACTTTGGTACAGTGTGAAAGGAATATAATCTCTTGATTCGTTTGAATTATAAATTAAATTAAGAATCCAAAACACCTTTATAACCTACGTATATTTTATTAATTAATTTATTATCACATACCTACCTAAAATGTATATGAAAATATTAATCCTGCTGGTCGTAATAACATCATTAGACACATCTAATGAGTTTTCTAGTCTATTTGTCATGCTGTCTGAAAAGTTCCTATGGAAATGTAGTATTCCAAAGGTATTTCCAGAGTAAGCATTTTGTTCTGCCTCCTCTATACTGTCATAGAATATCTAAAAATGAAGTACAATCGATTTTGATAGAAGTAAACAGCTTGTTGTTACAAATATTTATTAAGTGAACCAATTATGAATAACTTTGATTTATTGTACCTATATTATATATATATATATATATAATATCCTCGAAATTTATTAGTACCTAATTTTAGAAATGATTTACTGTTAATAATGTTACATAAAAATAATAATTAATTTTTTACATTTTCACAAACATCTTAGTTTAGCAAGTAGATATTAAAAGCTATCTTGAATTGATAATTATTAAGTATTTTGAGTGTTTTAGGAGCCCTGTTTGTAGAACAAGATAGTGCATTATTAGTAACTTCTGTATTATTCGTAATATACAAAATTCTTAATACAATAAATATAAAGCAATGTGCCCTAAATATTAAGTATATTTGCACACCTTGTTTGGAATTAAATCATCTATTGCATTTTGAAATCTACAGCTAATATCGACCATAGTGCACGTATTCTCGTCCCGGTTATATGTAACGTTGCCTTGATATTTTCCATAATTACAGTTATCTGCCTCATTATTCACGACCAATATCGACAGTCCTTTGGGGTACATGCCAATCGAGTTGAAAACCAAAACCATTTGCATTATTGGCAAAATAAGCGAAAACAATATTCCTCTGAAAAGAAAGAAAGACAAAGAAAGTATCAATAGAATGCCTTCCTTGGTTGCAGTAGTATCATAAATATAATAGTTACCCAGGATAACGTACGAACTGAAGTAAATTCTTGTTAAGTAAAGCATGACACCTCTTTATTTTGCTGCTTCGTAATTGCTTAAATTTGTAAAATATGGTTCCACTCATTATTTCATCGTTTTGGAAAATTATTCCGGTCAATATTCACCGAAACTTAGTTAACAAGAAGAGTAACAAAAATTAGGAATATTCAGAGGATATGCCATTTCATGATCTTTCAAAATACACTATTCAGCCAAACTCAAAGTCACATACAAAACATGTTACAGTTTTTGATGGATCTGTTCAGCATGTTACTTTAAACATGGAGATTTCAATCATACACATTGGATTTTTAATAGAATAACACGTATAAGATGCTTTCAAGATCTTTTGTAAATATCGAAAAATTTACGCGAATCCAATTTTAATCCAAACAAGATCTTTTTTTAAAACTTCCATTCTTTTAAAAACTGGAATGGTATTAATGTTGTCAAGGATTATACGCATATGCGCATGTATAAATCAAAAATTAATTTTTTATCAATTAGTTAATTATTATTTCTCAATTGTAAAGTGAACTAGAAATCATCGATGTTGTTTGAATATATTAGCCTCTACTTCGTTCTCCTCGATGCCAGGCTCTACTTTAGCAATACAGAAAAAGCAGGCAAACTGCTTTCTAGCAGGTAAATTACTAACAATTCCACTCTAGTCGTAACAATGCAAGGTGAACCAGAAAATTAAACAAAAATCCACATAAGCCCCTCGAATAGTTACTTATGAGAATTACAGTTGAATTCCTATAAATAAATTATCTGTACGACTTTATTTCCTATTATTGTAAAATTGGAAGTGTTACTGTGAACTTCGACAGTTCTCAAAATTACATAATAGAACAGAGTATTTTGCAGTAAATTATCACATTGTTCTACTTCTATAAGTTACTACTTCCTTGTAACTTAAGTTTCAGGAAGAAAAAAAACTTCAGATATACTTTATCCAAAGCGTATATATAAATATATTCTATATCTAATCAATTTTCGATAAACCTAAACGTTATATCACCCTTACTGGACGATTTTGATTGGGGAAGTTCGAATGAGTCAATTCGTTAGATTCCATACAAGGATTGGAGACTTGACTCGCATTTATCGGTTTATAATTCTCTTGCATTTGACTCAATTTCAAGAAGGCTTCTTCCAGGGAATCGGTTTCAAATCTCTCTAGTAAATCGTTCGGTGTTGATTCAGCCAACAGTATTCCACTCCTCATTAATCCAATCTAAAAGTTATAATCGGAGCATTAATATACAAGACTAATTTTTATGTATAACATGCGTCAAATTTTTTGTTACGTCGATGATAGATAGCTATTATAGAGAACGGTTAAACCTATTACTAGCATTATTCATTCATATTAGAGATACTACACAAAAGCTTGAATTAGCGTAATGAGTATCGACACAACGGATATGGATTAATTGATATAATAATTAACATTCTCTTTTGAATAATGCAACAGTCAGACGTTTGTTTGTTCGAATAGTATAATAAAAATATAATAGAAGTCTGAATTTTTATATCAGTCAGAATAATTCCTCAAAAGCCTTTCCTTGAAATTAATCAATTTGCTTCGACACCTTGTACTGAAATTTAATTATGAAAAATTGTGCAATGGAAAAGTATTTAACTATGGCTCGCTGCTATATATCTATTTCAGTCACAATAAAATTCTGCACAAATTTTTGGGTTCGCGTAACAATAAAAGTTCTTACGAAATTTTTATAAATATAAGAAAGAGAAAATAATACAATGCACAAAATTATGGTCCATTTAATCCTTGTAGACAAAATTAGCAAGATAAAATGGTTCATGAAATTTTTAGGCGTCGTAAATAGACGTTACAATGTAAGTACTTAGAATGTCGATTACACGAGATTAAACGATGTGGACGTTTGTTACAATTTGTATACCTTGTCAGCCTGTTTTGTTTCCTCGATGTAATGAGTGGTAATTATCACAGTGATACCATCTTTCGCGAGATTCTCCAAATGACACCAGAGACTGTGCGAAGAAACTTCATTTACATTATTGCTTTTTGCTTTAGTTAAATGAAGGAGCTAAGGAGATGAAGGTGTACTTGCTTGTTCCTTATAACTGGATCTAAACCAACAGTGGGCTCGTCGAGGACTAATAATTCGGGTTTGTGAAGCATGGATACTCCGAAGGATACTCTCCTTTGCTGACCACCGCTCATGTCCTTCATCAGACGATTTCTGGGTGGTAGCTGAAGTATGTCTTTTAGGTTCATGTAGCCCTCCTCTGAAAAATATTGTTTTCTCTGAAGAATTTTTTTCAATAATTATCAGCAGGATTCTATGAAAAATTTTCTCTGAAATTTCCTGAAGAATTTTTCAATCATTTCCTGCAGGATTCTATGAAAAATTTTCTCTGAAATTTCCTGAAGAATTTTACAATAATTCCCTGGTTCGCAAATTACCGATCTCGTGATCTTCCATGCCGTTCACCTTTCCAAAGTAATAAAACGCAGCAGATACGGAAAATTCATCGACTAACGAAATTTCTTGTGGCATATAACCAACACGAGGTCCTGGAATCCCGGAATTTTTGGTTCCTGGCTTGCCACCGAGTACCCAAATATCGCCGCTGTCCACTTTTTGAACGCCAACCATACAGGAAAGCAGGGTGGTTTTGCCACTACCACTAGGGCCCAGGAAGCCATATCTATAATACATAAACAAGTTGGAAAAATGAATAAAATTCCTTACATTTTACAATATTCAATCTATTTAATATCATATCAAATTTCATATATTTCTTGCACAATATTGCAAAATAATTATTTACAAAATAATCATTATAAACTTTTTTATTTTTTCAAGCAACGGCAAAGGACATAAAAGCTGTGATTATATTATTAAAAATATAAATGTAACAGTAATATTGTTAAAAAATAATACAAAAATTATTGATTATAAGAAAAATTGTAACAGGAATCTGATATTGGTAAGAAAATGGATAGTGTTTAATGAATGTACAAATTTTCAAATTCTAGGTATATATAAATAATACAAAAATTATATTTTATAA
>NW_016913558.1:259639-261940 GCF_001483705.2 Eufriesea mexicana | reverse complement strand
ATATATAAAAAAACACTCGACGAAAACGATTTTGAGTATCGCAGTCCAAATTTTACTCACATGGTGCCTCTTTTCACGTTCATATTCAAGCCGTTCAAGATGGCATTACTGCCATACGATTTCCTCACATTTCTGACAATAATCGCATTGTCGGACACCATTTTGCGAGGTGTCTGTTAGAAGTGACCTGCAACAGTACAACAAACCCATATCTTATGGAATAATGTACATACAAAGCGACAGATGAGGAAAATGCCATAGCCTAGTGAGCTTGAAACTGCTTTTCAGCTCTTAGTATACCGAGCTGAATATAATCTAAATAATCTACGTTCAAATATAAATCTATGTTCATAGATTTATATCAAAGAGATTCCTTATGCCCACGAGCATTAAAGCGTCTTTATTACACATTTTGGAACTCGATATGGTGTAAAATCTCGAAAATAATCGATTCCTTTGGTAGAATCGATTTCGCTTTTAATATATACTAATATTTATTAATATTCACGTTACATGCATCGTCACACGATTGAAACTTAATTTACATATTTAAAAATCTGTTTGAAAGATGTATGCAAACCTAAAGATGAATAATTATTCTCGAATAGTCGTGACTCTTCGTTTATGTATTTACATCTTTTAGAATTTCGATTTGTGCAAAGGATCGTGAAAGAATAATAAAATTATTATGAAAGAATAATAATGAAATAAAAATGGCTTTAAAATTTAAAATAAAATAAAAATAAAAATTACAAATAAAAATAATAAATTTGCTCTCCACTTTCATTACAGTCGTGCATAATAACAGGATATTGTATCACAGGAAAATTCATTTTTAAAGAAATTATTTGAATTTTTGAAGAATTTATATTCACAAGTAAGAAGATTGCGAAGGGACAAGGTTATGTTACACTTTCGACAAAAGTTATAAAATTATGTTCTTACATGTATCACAATTAATGCATATATTGAAATTAAAAATATACGTCACTGAACAATTTGCTCTTATATTTTTTATTTTTCTTCGAATCTTATATAAATTCCATTTTTAATTTCAGTCTATACACGTCGAATGATAAAGAAGGAACAAAAATACATCAATCATTATTCCAATTCTCTAACTTTAATACCTTTAAAGCTTTTTTCATATTCATATTATTTAACTGGACATGTAATACACGAAATAAGAAATAGATTCTAAGAAGTTTAGTCTATAGACGACACGAAATGAACAGTCATTTTTCTTCTCCATTTTCGTCAGCAAGTGTACTTTAAACCGCCTTTTTTCTCGCACTATTCAATTTTAATGAATAATATGAATAAAAAAGAGAATCTTCCAAGTCAACAGAAAGATACCAGTGAACTTCCGTCTGTGATACATCAACGAATATCGTGTCTATCTTTCGCAACCATACGCAAGATTTTCAACGGGAGAGTTGACCCTTCCGCGAGCCTTACGGCGATTTTACGCCGTTAACTCACTAGCGCCACCATGGTCCGTATCTACGACAAACGTATCGTAAATAACATAGGAGAATTATTTCCTAATTTTTACTCGTACAATCTTGGAATTTTCTTTGTACCGCGTGTTCTGTGCCATATTGCTTGCACGATATTACTAACACAAATTTCTACTTGTGGAAGGGTTAAACCCATAATTTCGTTGCTAATTTCCACTCGTAGGTTATAATTGATCACCGTGTGATTATCGCTAGTTTCTTTATTACTACTTTATTTATTACTATTGCTATTACTACTAGCTTCTTTATCACTATTTTATTTGGTACTATTACTATTATTACTAGCTCCTTTATCACTGTTTTAGTCATTACTATTACTATTATCACTAGATCCTTTATCACTATTTTATTTATTACTATTACTATTATTACTAGCTCCTTTATCATTGTTTTATTTATTACTATTACTATTATTACTAGCTACTTTGTCACTATTTTAGTTATTACTATTACTATTATCACTAGATGCTTTATCACTATTTTAGTCATTACTATTACTATTATCACTAGATCCTTTATCACTATTTTATTTATTACTATTACTATTATTACTAGCTTCTTTATCACTATTTTATTTATTAATATTGCTATTATTACTAGCTCCTTTATCACTATTTTATTTATTATTATTATTACTAACTTTTTTATTACTATTGCTATTATTACGTGCCTCTTTATTACAATTTCCGCGTGCTGTCTTTATTACACAACGAACCTAACGAAATATCCAAATGCTCATACTCGATACGGACCTACGGTACATTCATAAGTGAGATATGCT
>NW_016913558.1:211637-259614 GCF_001483705.2 Eufriesea mexicana | reverse complement strand
GGCATTCCGTGGCTCTAGATTTCTTGAATGCACTGTCGAAACCTTTCATTAAGCTGTGTATATATGTATATATACATCTGTTTCGCGTGTTCGACAAACTTGCCGGTTTTAACATATTTGTCTTTCACCGCTTTAAAAGGGCTACGCGAATCTAGGACTAACGATCACGTAACGCTGGATAGATCGTTCTGAAGACGGAATTTCGCCAAGGCCGTCGGGGCTGGCTCCTCCACCTGCATCGGACAAGGTGATTTCTTCTTGCAACAGAAGAATGTACTTTTTCCTTGCGCAATACCCTGCAAACCCTTTTACTTTTTCTCACACGTGAAATTTCTGCCGGTCCCGGGGATAAAAGGTGAGTTCACCCGCCCCCTTCCTCCGTGTAATCATGCCACTTGCGAAACACGGATTCGAATTACCTGTTACTTTTTTTTTCCATGCCGCGATTTATTTAACGTTTCGATTTCGACAGATTACTTCGGGAATTATTCGATAATTACATGCAAATGAATTGGTCTCGCGCTGAATAGCTGCCGCGTTGTGTCAGAGTAATAACAACGAGACTTTCTTAAAGAATTATTTGACTCTTGCTAACTTAGAGATTTTGCAATTTTTTTGCAATCTTTTTTCTTTTTCTTCTTTTATGGTGGAATGTTATTAAGTGGTACAATTGGTCGTAGAAATTGCGGAATTATTGATTAGTATTGGTAATAATATTTTGCTTTTGAATTTAAAATTTGATCAAATGGTGAATGGTTGGTTTAGTTGATAGATTTTTCTGTCACTCGTATGTCCTATTATATGATGCAACGATTAATCATTTCTTTATTTTTCATTTTAATTTTTGCTCGATTAAAAGTGCATTAAATGCTATCTTCTGTGCATCTAAAGTAATTAGATTATTATTCAATTAACCTATTGCAATGAGACTTAATTATGAAAAAGTATGCATTGAAGTAGTATTTAATTTTGGTTAATCCTTATCCTATCAAAAATAAAGTTAGATAAAAGTTTTAGAAATTCTTTCCATTTTTTTTCATATTTTTAATCACATTGACCTGTGAAAAATTTCCACATCCCCAAATTTTCAATTATAAATACTATCTCCAAAATGAATGAAATATTATAACATTAAGTATAATCTTCCACCAAAATGTTTCCACTTTTTACCCTAACTTAATACCCTAACACTGATTATTCCATGCATACTCTGTTTTAATTTATTTAATTTAGAAAACGGTTCTTCCAGTCTATAACACCCCAGTAATATATTACGGGCCAGGTAATACCTGTATCTCAGTTAACCATAAAAGAAAGGCAGAGATCTATACCTACTTACACCGGTTTCGAAGAAAAGATCTTGCAACATAACCTCACCTGTGTTCTGCTCCAGCGACATTCGCCGGATCGATACATCAATGTTACGTGTATTAGATAACTACATGGTTTAGTTATTATATTATAGCAAAGTTCGTTAAAAATAATACCTCGCAGAAGCGATCGAGACGATTGCGAATTCCAGTCGGACCACCGCCATGTTAAAAATCGACCACGTCGCGTGCTGCCATCTACTCATCACTCGGCGCGTCTAACCTAGTTACACATCGCCGCGATGGTGGGTCTATGAAAGCGCTCTTCATCCGCAATTACGTCGTATCGAGACGAAAATCGATAAAAATCGAACGAGGATAAAGAAATTCGAGATTTTGTCTATTAAACTTGAAGATTATTAAATTCGAGAATTTATAACGCGCTTGAAATCGGATTTATTCGATGCTAGAGAGCTTGTAACGTGCGACAGTAATAAAATTTAACTGGCAGAACAATTGGATAATACCACAGAAAGAAATTTCCAATTTATTTTTAACTTTGGCATCGTAATTAAGAAACCCAACTACCCGAAGAAAAAAAATGCCAATTTCCAAATCTAGATCTTCTAAATCCAATTATTAAAAATCCCTAGATTCCTAGATATAATATTCTTAGCTCGAAATGTATAAACTTATACATAAATATAATGAAATTTGAAAAATTCCAATTGCCTAATCTAGATCTTCTAAATCCAATTATTAAAAATCCCTAGATTCCTAGATATAATATTCTTAGCTCGAAATGTATATACCTATGCATAAATATAATGAAATTTGAAAAATTCCAATTGCCTAATCTAAATCTTCTAAATCCAATTATTAAAAATCCCTAGATTCCTAGATATAATATTCCTAGCTCGAAATGTATATAGCTATACATAAATATAATGAAAAATATTTAGAAAATTAACGATTCGGTGATTAAAACTGACCTTAAATTTTCCAGTAAAAATGCTAAATTAGGTATAGTATAGTAAATTAATAAGTGTTAGATATGTCATATATCACACTTGTCCTGTAATAGAGGCTCGCGATTCTGGTTCCTCTCGCTTTCAACTCCAATCTGATCTAACGAAAGCAGAGGCTGAGGAACTATTAGAGAAACGGGAACATTTATGCAAAAGGCATCCTTTGCGTGACAGCTCTAATTGATTAGTTTCGTCGATATCTCGGCCGTGAACGTTCTCCGGAAGTAATCTCGATTCGTAGCCGCGAAACGGGCACCGACTTCCGGCTTCCTCGAACGGGGAACACGGTAGCCATATCTTCGTTTCGATCACGATGCAAAGGGACGGGGGAAAAAGCGAAACTTCCACGTGGAAGAGTCGTTTATTCGATGATATCACGGTATTTACGCCTATATACTTTCTCAGCTCTATATTCGATCCGTTTTTCGACCGCCATTTTACGCGTGCGTTATGAGCACTTTCACCGTGTTTGGCTCAGAGGTGCTTTAATTACTTTCCACCATTATCTCCACGGATTGGAGTAGCTTGGAAAGAGAGATTTTCAACGGTGTTTAAATAATGAGTGCATAAAGTAAAATGGGGTAACGAGAATTTTCTTTTTTCCTCCTTTTTCCTCTTTTTCGTCTGATTTTCTTTGAGAAACTTTCGGTTGTGCGAGGTGAAAGAAGAATTGTTGGCAAAACAAAATTGAGTTCGTGGCTATTGTTTTAAAATAATAATTTCGAATGTTTGTAGAAAAGGAATTCACAGGTCTACGAAATCTTCGATTTGGAATTTGGGAAAATATTTTTCCCAAGATTTTAAGAAATTCAATTAAATTAATTTCAATTTTAAATTAAATTTTGTCCGAAAATTTAGATTTAATTTCCATTTAAATGAAAGTTCATTGATATTCAGGGAATTAAAAACAGTAGAAATTAGAATCAAAATTTCTGACGAAATTGATTCGATTTTGATTTATAAACTATTCTTCAGAGAACCACTTTTATGCAAAGGATAAGTATAAAGAAGTAGACCAATAAAACTGTAAATACGTATTACGAAGGAAAAAGAAAAGCAATTCTCCGAGCAATTAAAAATTAATTTATAAACAGTTAGAATCGATTATAGTTAGCTTTAGGTATTCCAAGACGACAAGGAATTACGTTCACTGAACGTGTTAGACAAACCTAAACGATTACTGGTATTTCTTGATTCTAAAACGCTCTGTCTATCTGCAACGATTACCTGTACATTACATAATAGCAATCGTGATGAATAAGAAGCGGAATATTCAAATTACTTGCACTCTGAATATTCTCTATTTGCATAATAAAAAGGCTCATAAATGTGAGATAAGCACGAGGGAGTTACTCGATTTCAATAAATTATACGATTCCTAACTCTGCAACGAACATCTGATAAATTATCGCATCATCGATCTTCCAAAAGAAAAATAAAAAAAAAAATAAAAATGGAGGAGTAATACCAAAACTTCTTCTACCGGTAGACATTTGAGATGTAGATCAAGGAGATCCACTTAGTTCGATTGCCAATGAAAAAAAAATGAAAAAAGCAGAAGATTGCAATGTTCTCAAATTATACGATTGTTGCACCAAGCACTGGAGCACTCTAGAGATTCCAAGACTATCGAGAACTACGCCTACGGTAGTCTACGAGCGTTGGAGAACATTGACCTAGAGTTACACTTTATCCCGCAGCAGCTGCACGTGTTGCAACCGCAGCCTGGCTGGTGCATCATCACGCGGAAAGGAGTTACCCTTCATAACGGTAGACCATCCTCGTTACCTTCGTTTCTTGCCTGCTCGTGTGCGTGGAACTGGTCCCGATCGTGCAGAACACGCGTGGCCACGGGTTCGGGGGATTAGGTGAAGGTGGCCGCAGCAAACCACGATCTATGTACGTCGTTGTCTCGTTTGGACCGATTTGCTTAGTATTCCGTGCTCTCGAGGTGCTCCCGGGTATACCACTTTCGTTGAATTAGCACCGTGGACCCAGTGAGCTCTAGCGGCAAGCGCGCGTACTACTTCCTCCGCTACCGGTGCGCATCTGTGTCTACGTTTATGGTCTAGCGGCTGCGTTAATTCCAATTTAAACGCTTGCATTGATATTTTTTACGCGGAAACGCGTAGACACGCCACTTTTGTTAGGTTCGTGACGCATTGACATCAATTGAGTCCATGATTAATGGAACCCAGGCTGTATTCCACTATTCTTCTCGTTCAGATGCATTGCGTCATGAGTACTCCTGCCGTGTCCAATTTTACCGTGCTTTTCATTTCATTCTGATGGGTATTTAAAATCTTGCATTATTCCGTTCTGTGTATATTACTAAAAGCACGAGATAGGATCGCCAAATGTATTCATGGATTTTAAGACAGGAAGCTATTTATCTTCGAGAGTTAAGGATTTATTACGCCAGAGAGACGTTTGCGTGGTGAAACGATGTATGTTAAAAGATATTGCTTATTGTTTCGCATTCTTGTAACCTTTGTAGCGACCATCATTCTCACCCTCACCACTAGATGGACTCCAACTTCGAGGAGTTTCTCGCAAGTCCTTGAAAAACCTCCAATTCCTATATATATATATATAACTTCCCGACCTTCCAAATAGTTTCCCAGTCTCTGAGGCAGGGCCTGCTAGGGTAGCCTTTTACTGATGAGGCCACAGAGGAATGCCTGCGACCAGCTACCATCAAAACAACGACCGTGGGGGAGGACCCCTACACCTAAAACATTACGCGGTAACTGCGACAGCAGCGCCACGGTGGAATCTCGAGTTAATCGGACTGCGACCGTCCGCCATCTTTGTTCCCGCGAGGTTACGATGAAGATAAGGTAATCGAGATCGAGTTCTGGGTAACTCGTCACTTTCTATTGTCAAGAAATGGCTAGAAATAAATGCTGCTCGACTCTCTAAGAGAAACTGGATCAGATATTAACAGATCTTTCGTAAATTAATGCTTTTAAGAAACATATAGGTTAATTCCGCTTAAGTTTCTTTCTATTTCGTTAATTTCTTGCGCACGAATGCTTCGTCATACCAATCCTTCTTCATGAATAAACAAACTTTTCACACGTCGTCGAGGACAAGGATAATTTCGTTCCTTTTACGATGTTTTCCTTCAATTTATTCCACGTAAATATTTTCCTCGATAATTTTGTGGATAGATACCTACGAAGCGAACAAAATAAGAAGATATACAAGTCGAAATATATATGTATCCTAAACGAGAATGCGTATCTTACCGATTACTATATCTACTGCACAACTGATGTTATACATGTCATTACATAAACCGTGCTTGAAGTAAAAGTTGAAATTATCTGCTAAATGAAAACTTGTGTGTAATTTTATATAATTTCTATTTCTAGCCTTGACTTTATTAGCGCTGCCTTTCGTTCTTTCATCCTTTCCATCGTCGCTGCAATCCTTTTTAAGGTTAGGTTCGAAAGCCTAAGGTTCGAAGGCCTAAGGAAGGTCTTTTTCAAGTCATTACTTTCAATAAACAGGAATATAAATTAAGAACGTGATTCACGTGTCGTTTTCCCATGTTAGCTGATGATTAAACGATATTCTGAGAAACGAAATTACACATTTTACATAAAAAAATGCGGGAAAAAACGAATAAAAATGTAGGAAAAGAGGATACCTAGTGTAGGGTAGATATCAATTCCAATGTTCGGTTTCCAAGCATGAGATTCATTTAAGTACAATAAAGACGTGATGTATTCCAGCGGAATGCTGGACACCAACTATTTCACGCTGCGTTCACTCGTCTTTGGGAAACGTCTCGAGGTGCCACTAAGACGAATTTCTCCTCTTCATTAACCAATCCGGGATCTTTCCGGTAATCCCTCGGTCTTCTATTTCCACGCGGGAGTACACGCTTACGGTCCGGGAACCCTGGGGGGTCTTCTTCCTGCGGTCTCGCAGTGCATCACGTGGCAGGCCGTCGCCCGCTCGCGATGCTTCGCGCGCCTTTCGGAAAAGCCGAGGGTTTATGGTACCCGCCTGCGCTGCTGAGGCCGTTATTGTTTAAGTCTGAAGGCTGCTTTTTACTCCGCCAAATGGGTAAAGACTTTCGCTGAGGCGGAGGACGACTTCCTCAAAAGCAGCAATGGGTATACGCGTTCCATAAACCCTCTTGACCACTTGCATGCCAAATGTTGCTATTTGTACGTGCCTATCTATGGCCGCTACAAAAAAAATTAAAAATTATCCAGATAGTAACACTGGAAGTCGACGGAAGACGAAACGAGTCCAGGCTCGAAGCAACGAGCTCGCCGATTAATGCAACCGCCCTGTTCGCCGAAACGACGCCACAACCATCCTAGGGGGGCAGAAAAATTACTCTACCACGGTCCAGGCTTTGAGCACGTCCTCGTCAAGAATGAAGGCCGCTCCAATCTCATCATCACAACTTGGAATATATTGTTAATCACTGGCAGGGGGTGATATAGCGACTATCATTCTCACCCTCACTGCTAGGTGACTGCTAGGTAGGACTTTCTCGCAAGTCCTCGGAAAACTTCTAATTCCTATATATATAACTTCCCGACCTACCATATAGTATCCCAGTGTCTAAGGCAAGGTAGCCTTACTGATGAGTCCGCTAGCAGGCTCGGGACGAAACGCATCCCTTCCTTTTCCTACTGTCCCTTCTAGCTACATCGCATTCAAGAGAACTACGACCCAGCACGACGATTCAACAACCGTGGGGGAAGATCCCCATAGACCTAAACTTCTTATGTTAAGTGGGGGACTAGTTTATTTCCTTATTGCTAACGCCCCTTGACCTACGAACACTACGCTGCCAACGAGGATACCTGCGACCAGCTGGCCATCAAATGATAGTAGGGGGCAGGACCCCGACAAACACATTTGAACTATCTGATATTTCGGTATACCGTCACTATGTGTGAAGGTAAAGCGTATTCAATTGCAAATTGGTAATTCTTTAACAGTCGAAAGAATTTCCTGCATTAATGTGTTCACTATGACAACGACGCAAACATTTGCCTACAACAATGTTGTTGATAGCATCTGAAGCTAAAGCGACAGTTTTTCCGTTTCTTATGTCACATCTGATAAGACGTTCGACACGCAACTGCATACATTAATACCCAGTATCGACCTGTCGCGGAAGTGCTCTGCACATGATCATTACGCTCGCTTTTCCTTTTGTCCGGAGAAATGCGAGCGGAAAGAAGTGAACGTGAGTTTGTAATTATCCTCGAAAATGGTATTAAAACTCCGTTTCCACTTTATCCGGGCGTAAGAGCGATTATTATATCCATGAAAAAGGATTTTTCCGCGATGAGAGGAGATAGAAGAAATATTTTTTAAACTAGAAAAATATGGAGAAAGTATGAAGAAACTATGCTATAGCTTTCCGTTTGACCGATTCACTTCAGGAAACGAAAAACGGATATTTATTGTACATACAGTTCAATTTTATTTATTTATATCGTTTTAGATATTAGAAAAATCGATGCTTTGATATTGAAATTAAAAAAAAGGAAGAATAGAGCAGAATTTCATCTGTGATTAGGTCTGACGATTAGGCGAATGAAATGGATTATCGAAGAAGAATATTTCGATCGATTAGAATCACTATACTAAACTTGGTATTTACGTGGAGTTATTCGATTATATTATATAAATGAACTTCTAACAAATTTCTAATAAATAGTTGGTTAGTCTCGAACTGTGTAGTATCGCTTCGTCATTCGCAACATTCATCGTTGACAATTCGTCACATATCTTTAATTATGATATTCAGGCTTTAATACGTTCACATTTACGGCCTATTCTATTCGCGATCAATCAATATCGATGTAAATTGGACATTAATTCGCAGTTTTCAGAAGATGACGGAAATATATAGCTATACACGCATATATAAAGATTGACGTAACACAAAATGGCGGATACACAATAGTTAGCGGTCCTCCTTTATCTCCATTTATCCCTACACAAATTATACACCATTCAAGAAAATGGAATGTTCTTAGAAATCACTTGGCTAAATTGTATTCGATGTTACTTTAAAATAAGAATTAAAATGGAGATCCTGAATTCATCTTTCCTATGATTCCTGTTTGAAAGAAATGTAAGATTCACGTACACAGGAAAATAAAATTCAAGTATGAAACTGGAGAATATTTTTGCGAGAAGAATAATTTAGATGCAGAATCGTCTTTAAGAAACCGGAAAACGTTATTGAAATGTCAGTTTCGTGTCGGATAGAAGAAATAATGGTGACCAGAGACGTGAGAAATATTTTCTTGAGAAGCATAATTTAACTGCGAAGTTATATTTAAGAAACCAGAAAAAGTTATTCAAATTTCTGCTCCGTGTCAAATAGAAGAAAAAAAGGTGACCAGAAACACGAGTGTATTTCATTAAAAGAATAATTAATATGAAAACTGCTTTACTATCCACACGCAGAAAAAAAGGAAAAAATGATTATTCACCAGCCTAGTGCAAGAACTTTACACGGTGTATGAAAATTGACAAAAAAGAAAGGAATTAAAAAGATATGTCGTGTATATTGAAACATGAAGAAAGAAACACGCGGACATGTAATAAAAAATAAAGCATATGTCAATTTTCTGACGCAGAGAAGAATGAAATGCAAAGTAGCTTAACGAAGATATAGGAAAACGTGTAAGTAATTCTCTTGGTACTTAAAGCAGATAGATTTATGTAAAAATTCTGGACATCGTAATATTCGACAGTATATTAGTAATAAAAAGACACGATGAATTTTCTGAGAGAAGAATGAAGAAGTTAAATTGCTATGGAACACCAACACTATCCTAAATCACAGGAAGCAAGAATATTTCAGCCAAGAGAATTTTATTGATTTTAGTTCGGTTATTTAATTGTATTAACATCTTCGATTGATATCGTGGTGTGCTAAAACATTTGCGTAAATAAAGTAATAAAATTTACGGAAATTTTACAAGAGCATGTGCATACATAACCTCAACAGGAAGACAGACCAAAATACATAACGATCGAACGAAATTATTGATTTCCATGTTTCTATCAGAGTCCTATCAGAAGTAAGTACTTACATAACTCGGAGAAGTCAATTTACGTGAAATTACAAATAATACCAGCCTACCCAAAAACCTAATTCAATTGGGATCTGCAACATAACCTCAGAAAAAGGAGAACCAAAAACAGGAATGTAATAAGTGGAACCAAAAACCCGACACAATCGGAATGTACGTATACCTTATTCGCCAGCAAGAAGAACTCGAAACAGGTATATGACATAAAATAAAAGTGAAATTACATAAATGCCAATATGTCAGAATTTGTACAAAATAGCAACGAAGCTAGCATAACAAGGCTACAAAAGGCAACGGAGGACGAGACAGTGGGGTCTACCAGGAATTTGCGTAAATCCCTAATGACAAACCCGAGACGAGTTCATGCGAGCCGCCATAATATCGTGTAATTTGCGTGATAATCGCGTGTCGTTGTCCCCATTCTCAACGAACCGCGCTCCGTCCCTGGGTTCCCCGGGCAAACGCAATTCCTTACGACAATTGGAGCATGGTCGTGTTTCCATGGGGTGCTGCACGATCTTTGCGTGATAATCGCGTGTCGTTGTCCCCATTCTCAACGAACCGCGCTCCGTCCCTGGGTTCCCATGGGGACAATTGGAGCATGGTCGTGTTTCCATGGGGTGCTGCACGATTGGCGTTTTCGTCGCTAATCGACTCACCGATTTTCCACAAATTCGTGGCACACACGTTGCTTGTGGCGCTTTCAAGGCTCCCACGTTGCGAAACATGGCGAGGAACGTATGGCTGGCTGAATTTTTCGAGCTGAGGGTCGTACATTAACCGAGAGAGCTGTAGCAAATCACCTTCGAGTCGTCGTAACTCTTGTAGTTTTCTTGTTCAGTGATAACTTGTTTATCGTGTCTGCGAGTTCTAGAAACCGGGTTTGTTTAAAAACTAATTTATATAATTTTGTTTACGTAAAGAATATTGCAAGAATATGTAGCATATATTGTATAATGGTTACCAGATTATATCGATGCACAGGCAGAATATTTTCATAAATCGTCATCGTGTCGATGGGGGCTAGTTGTTACTGTAACCGTGATATGTAGATAGATAGTCCTGGTTGCATTTTAAAATGCGAGCTTATCAACGAAACACGGAAAGGGGTTCCACTTCCCTTGAAGTTCAGTTGAAATTCGGCATAAGGCTGCTGGAGCCTTCATGGAGGGAGAACAGAAAATAGAATTTGTCGCTGGAATATTTAATATTTAACATTTTGCCGGTATACCGATGGTTTATTCATATCACTCAGTGCACGCGTACTCCGTGAATATTCAAAGCCGATTTTCTCGACAACGAAACTTCGAATGAAAAAATTTTATTCTCTATTTTCGATTTGTTTTTTCACGTAGAACCACCCTCTCCTCGGTTGTACTACCATTGCTAATGTATTGATAGTTTATCCATGAAAAATATGGATCGTCGATACTTAATATATATTATACTAAAGGTATCTGGAAAATTTCAAGATAATCGTTTGATTAAATCTCGAGATATCTTGCACACCGTTTTTAAAAACACAGTTTCGAGAAAATTAATAGAAGTTGGAAACTTTTGGAGAGGAAGATCGATGGCACCAATGGTGTTGATGGGACCAGTAAGTTATATAAAATTATCGTGTGATATTTTTCATGTGGTAACCACGATAGTGCTGATGGTAGTGTTTGGAATGAGACACGTTGGAGGTTTATGTGGTTTCATACAACCTTTTTTCTATTTTTCATTTTCGTTCCAGGATTAATAGCGTGTAATTAGAGATCTTGATTGGAATAGTATCAGCAATAGTAGTGAAGAGATTATTCTGTATTCTGATACCGTTTCCATCGTTCTAACAAATGTGACGTTTCATGTAGGATCGATCTGGATGACAAGAAACAATAGAAAAAGAGAGAAGATTAATTTATTCTATTACACGCTAGCGCATTCGATTAATTATTCTTTGAAATTTCAATAAATGATCTACTGATACTGTTTTATTACGAATTAACATTTTTGTTTAGATAATGCATCTAATGCATCTCGTACACTCGGCACATATGACGTTATGTCTAAGAATATTTAATCTATGATAAAATGTAAAGGACAAATTTAATATTTGCAATGCTGTGTTTTATACTTTTTGCAACTTTGCAATCTCAAATTTAAATTTTAATCTGTCTTCTCAGCATACCTATTTCATTGTAAATGCCAAATGTCTTTCTATGTTCAGTAGTTCCTTTTACTTTTCTATTCCTATAAGTAATTTATACAAATTTTCACTGTATGTAAAAGATTTTGATAAATAAAATTCTGATGAAAACGTAAACCTTGAAACTCCAGACCATCCATTGCATTTTGTGTAGGTCCAATGCTTAATATTCATGTTTGAAAGTGTTCTTATCTGTACATATGGACACTTAAATAGAGCTGAAACAAATCTGTATTGAGGTTTCAAATGCTTCACATAAAAGAAAAAGAAATTCTCTGTCAGTGTACTAAAGTGAAACCTAACCTCACTCCTTTCCTACACCCGCCGCGTGATCTCTCTTACACATTTCAGAATCTAATTCTGCGATCTATAGTTGGAATTTATCTCTCGTCGAAGCAAAATTACTCCATCTATAAGATCCTCTATCACGATCATTTGTGCCTAAAGAAATCAAACGAGTAAATATTCAATTGGCCACGACAATATGTGACAAAATAATAGCACGCTCCATCATTTTCGATGTTTCTTCAAACTAACGCAAATTTTCCATACATGTCCATGTAGCACGTAGTATAAAAGAAGATTCACCATAATTTACATTTTTTTTTTTAAATTTAATTTGTTTATAGATACGAATAAATAAACAGAAGTTTTACCTATTAGGTTATGTTCAAGGTATAAACGAATAAACAGATATCGATTACAGCTGTGTTTACGAAAATATTCCAGAGACAGTAATTTTTTCTCAATACTTTTGTTAACAGCATCGTAGAGTGCTTACTTTTCCTTGTAAAACTAAATTTGATTCATAGTCGTACGATTTTTTGTTGCCAAGATATGTCGCTTTGAATTTACACGAGAAACACTGAATATCATATCGTTTTCTTTAGCCGCGCGCCGTATGCGTTTCGATACGATCGAAACTTCATCGATCACCAGCGCTCTCTGTCAATCAATTTCAGTAGCACTCCGGGTAAACAGAGTGCGTGCGCTTTCCATGAACGCGTAATAACAAACATGGAATCCCTCAAGTCAAATGGATTAATCTTCCCAACGAGACTAATAATTTCGACTTTGTCTATGATCCTGGAGAATTTATACACCGTGCACCGCAAGAAAGTACGATATTATATAGGTTATTGAGCAACCAAAGTGGCTGACATTCTCATTTCCAGAGTAAAACGCAGCCACAAGGTGATAGAATCCATGTGGGTTACAGGCAACGAAAATAGGCGAGTATAGAAAGTAAATTCGCGGCGGAGAAATTCGCGTCGAAAAGACGAATCCGGCAGCATCTCCCGCTACCAATGACCGATCGCTTTTCTACAGTGTTCCGCCTAATTTTTGCGTAACTTTCATGAGCCGCCGTGACAGGAAGAAATACGTTCGGTTGGACATCAGTGCGAAGGAACGGAATGGTCACACGTGACGCACAAGCGTACAGAACATGTGTGAGGTGTACTGTACGTATGCATACGTATACATTAGATAATTGCCTCGCATCGGAATCGGACGTTGGTCAAAGCGTTTTTTGGTTAAGTTTCGATCGTCTAGAGATACACAGACGTAAATGTATATTCGATAGTTAAAAATAATTTATATTATTATTCGATATCCTGATATTTGTTGGATTAATTTACATTTCAATTTTATTGATTTCTAAATAGAAAGGAATAAAAGTTGTTACATATGAACGTCAATTTTTTTGTAATTTTATTACTTACGGAATAATGCATATCGTATGCACTATAACGTTTTGAAATTTTTGTCAAATTTCTCGAGGTACATGAAGCGTTAGCAGAGGTAAATATTAATTTTATTTCTTTCAAAAAGTAATTGAAGAATATGTTAATTTGTAAGCATTCAATTTCAAATGAATTTAAGTTAGCTATATTTAAGAAATTGTTTCTAAGATATCTTGCATTTTGCTGTTTTAGGAAGAAAAGAATCATTCTATCTGATGTTGTGTAAGAATACCACACTTTTAAATTCGTTGACTTTCGAGGAATTCAATGAGCACTCACAATTACGCAATGGGCTTTACACAAGTGTTTGAAATTAATTTTATTTCTTCTAAAATTTAATTCTAAATGTTGAAACTACTGTAATTTGTGGGGAATTCGAAATTAATTTTTTTATATTTATTTTACTACTGTTCAAACAAGGAAGATATTTTTCAAATATTTAAAAAATACGATCTGATAGAGAAAAATTATATTTTCCACTTCATGTAATTTCATGCTTCGATTGATTATTTATTCTCGACATTTATTGTAATTAATTAACTTAACATCTAGCATGATATGTACACGTTAATAAGTCATAACAAAGTTAAATAGCATCATGATTTCCGTAAATGATACTATTTTTCATGGTTGCGAGATACAATTTCTTTCTTGTCTGATACAGTGATCAATATTTTATAAAAATTTATTATAATGAAAGGCAAAATTTCAAAGGCGTCCAAAAACTTTACTTCCTAAAGCAATATGCAAGTTGTAATTAAATCAAAAATCTACTTAAATTCTAAATAAATGAGGAAGTAAATATATAGAAAATCAGGACAAGAAATTCATGTAACAATGATCAAATCTGTTAGTTATAGTGTGCTACATTCAATTACGTTATGCACTCGCTCTCGTGGCGTAATAAATTGTACCTAAGCAAAAAGATATTTCCTCTGTCATCGATATATCTCCGAGTATGTCGCAAGTGTCTTGAGCTTTGAACAGCAAAATGTAGTCAAACGATGACTCTGTAATGTTAATAAAAAAAAATAATAGTATACCGAATGACAAGTAGTGAATTATTGCCAATATTAAATTAAAGCCTTGCGAATCGGTAACTATAAAAGTTTCTAATGTCACGCATAAATAATTATGTAAGTTTCTATTTCAACAGAAATCAAAATTAACTTTACCAAACTTTGCCAAACATGTCCTCAGTAATTGTAGGAATAAAAGATCCTATTTTTACTGAGGCAGTTTTGCTAATACTAATTTTGAAACAAAAGAGGAAAAAATATAAATATTTTAAATAAAAATACTTTTGGTATTTTATAAGAGTTTCTTCAATGAAAACTTTTCTTCTTAATCATAATCTTCCTCTCGCGAAATTATTATAAAAAGTATAGTTGACTCAAGTAGAGATAAATAAAGCAAGCAGTGAAATTGTTCGCTTCGAAGTTGGAACTAGTGATAACTTTCAATTTTAACGCTTCAAATGAAGCGATTCCAGACAGAGAGAAAGAAAACCGTGGTTTCTTATTCTCGCTTTCTTCGAGACGACGTTCGAAATAAGCTGAATAAACATTATACAATAGTTGAATAGCTCTGTTCGTAACCGAACACCGCTCTTTCGTGGTGCAAACATTGTTGCGTTCTTGCTGCTCCATGATCTCCATTTCAATGTGTTGCATTTTCAAGTCGCCACGCTCGATCGCGGATCAATTGGACCATTAGTTTTCCATCGTGTTTCATGGTTACGAACGTTATTTGCGGTCGCCTCCTTCGTGTAGCTCCAATTTGATGGTAAGTCAAGTACACTCTTCCTCGTTTCTTTCATTATGCAATCTTTTCTTCAACTCGTAGTTCTTTCCCAGAGAAAATTCACAGATCATTATGGTATGTGATGAATGGGAGTTAGTTGTATTGATATGTCCCTGTACTTCCATACAACTATAATACTATATCATACTTCATATACTATACTACCATAGCATAATATAGTTGTCACGCATCGTGATACAGTAGTATAGTAGACATTCTACACAGTATAGTAGTATAGTAATATAGTAGTATAGTGGTATAGTAGCAATATGTTACAGCATAGTAGTGCAGTAGCAGTATAGTATAGTAATTGAATACTACAGTACAATAGTATAATAGCAATATAGTATGGTACAGTACATTATAATACTGCATTAACTATATAGTATGGTATAGTGTATTCGAATAATTAATCTCACAGAAATTGTACTCTATTTCTTTGTATCCTGCGAAAAATTGCATTGATAAAGATGGTAAAAATTTTGTGAATAATTTTATGAGAACAGAATATTAATAAATACTATTACACTACTTGTAAGTGCCACCTTTCATGCTCCTCCTGATTATACAACGTATCTGCAGATTGTCTCAAAAATTATGATTCAATCTTGAACTCTGTTCGAACAACTTAATCAACTGGTCTGCTGTTTTCCTTTTAAATTTCATAGTACCATCTGAGACTTGTGATTTTCATTTTACGAGTCTCACGAATCAGGTGATTAACTGACTGCCCTCTTTGTTGCTTCCTCTATTGTGCAATGTCTTCTGGCGTTCTCTCGAAGATTAAAAATTCAATTATCGTCGAAACTTAACATTATGTTACCAAAGGAACATGTAATCGCAGGAAACGAAACCCCGAATCTTGGAACGGTGTCACTTTGTTACGTAAGTCGATCATCAAAATGTGCTATCAAAGCAGAAATCTGATATTTAAATAATAATACGACGATGACCTATCACATCAGAATTTTTTCATTTACTTCATTAATCATAAAACATCGCGACGAAGCAACTACCTTCGAAAATATTTAATAAACTATAGTAAAATATATGTAATAACTATACATGCTAAGGGAACTCAATAATTACCTTTTACTGTGAAATATTACAAATTTAGGAGACTCAGAAAATTGTAGTAGGTATTCTTATTATTTTATTATAGTTATTTCTTAATTAAAGAATAAGATTTTTCAAACAAAATAGCTCACGAAAATAATTCTTCCCGTGACATATTTTTCTGTGACGTATTTCGAAAAATAATTGTTCATGAAGTAACGACAAAAAGTATAGTCTTTCTTAATGACTGCAATCAGAATAATCTTAGATACACCCTACATTTTCATTTAGCACAATGTAAAACACTCTTTAACTCCTATAAATTTGCCTTAATGCGCAGCTAGTAATTATTTCGAAGTTTTTTATTTCTAAATCATAACCATAAATATCTTGCAGAAATCAACATTTTCAATATATGACTGCGCATGCGTCAGTGACGCGAACGCTACGGAATATTTTAATTACCGTAACGGTCACCATAGGAGTTACAAAAGAGATGAGTGCAACGCTTTAAAATTCTCAGGTTTAATGGTTAACCGGCAGAAAAATTAGAAAAGCCCTGTAGCGACCAGTATTACAATGACCGGGGCCAATAACCGATTGTTCTGTTGTTTTCTAAACAGTAGATAATTGGAAGTTGCTTTACTTTGCATAGTGACGGAAGAATATAGCTAAAATTTAATATAGCAGTATCGAAAGGCTTTTAGAACCGAATTGAAATGAAACGACAAATTAAAAGTTATATCGAAATTAAAGGGGATAGAAAACTTTTAAGTACCTGTTTGACTTGTTTTTTTTATTAAAATACTAATTTCGTAAATTTAACGCCGTCACTCAAAAATTACTTATTTATTATAGTTAATCAACATCCTACGAAAGTCAATCAACATTGTAGAATCGAATAATTATAAAATTGTAAAGATTTTCGCCTGAGTTGTGAAAGTTTAAAATACTCTTGTTGTAAATGATCGTTTTAATTGTTTTATAATACGAAAATGACCATGTCGAACTTGCACGCCACCAATTTAACGTCTTTATAACGACGAAAAAAATATATAGGTTATGTCGATACGAATGGAAAAATATTTATCCCTTAAGAAACGATTCCATGTGTATAATCTCAAAATTCACTTGTTTCGTAAGATTTAGTTTCGATCTATTTTTACAATAACACATGTATAATTTACAAACGACGTATTAAAATAATAACAGTAATAATATGCGTAATACGTCTAATTAAAGTTGCCACAATACTCGCATAATTATTTCACTTTCTAACGAGAACCATATTTCTCATGGCAATTGAGTATTATTCACTTACACATCGTTACAGAAACAATGTTAGCGTTCTTCGTGTATTAGGAATGAGAAAAATCAAACGAAGAAAATTATTACATAATTTTCTCGTTATTCGTCTGTCACCGTATCTACGGAAAGTAAATTCATTGATATTCCGATTATAACAAGTAAAACTTCCGGTTCACTTACCTCGCAATGTATGATCCTTCGATTCTCGAAATTAAAACGTAAACAATCGAATTCTCTATCCTGCGATGTCAATGCACCTCGAGATTTATCGAGTCTTTCAACCGTTACAGTAATCGATAATGATCAACTGCCTTAGTATACACCAATAAATCGAACACGGGAACTACGAAGAACGTTAAAAATACCACAAAATAACGTGACAATAAGATTCACACGAGATTCACGACTTCTTCGCCTCTTATCTCTCAAGTGTTTCTCTTCGTATAGGCAACTTTCTCGAGTTTCTTCACCGAACACTTTTCTCTTCGCTGCACGAATCTAACCTTTTCTCCCGTCACACGTATGCCGGTGCTTTTTCGCGCGAAACGAAACGTCAACGAAATATATCGATAATGTAGTATTGTCCGTTACATCCAGTTTCACGACACACACGAAATATTGTTGTTGCGGTGATAGCTCGAAGCTGACTGTCGCCTAAAGATTGCTAACGATCGATTACCGAATCCCTAAATGGTCTCGCGGATGTGTGTGTCATGACAGAATTGATAGTGGGTTAAGACGCATTTCCGTGTATGCCAAATTTTACTCAACGTCCGATCGTCGCACCGTCGAACACTTGACTGCCGTTGGTCGCTGTTCCCTCTAGAAAATCAAGATCAAATCTAAGTTATCCAGGGATAGGTGGGGGATTCATGAATCGGTAAACTGTCTATATATCTATTTCAGGTGTCGGCATATTACAGGGGAAGGGGAAAGACAGCTCTTTCTCTTGTAAGCTTTCGAGATGTACGATGCTACGGCATCTGTGACTACTACACTCACTGAACCAATCATTGGATATAATATACGAGGGTTAAGTATTATATATGCAGGTTTGAATTTGTATTAGAGTACGGATTTGAATTAATTTCTTGAATTAATTTGCATTTCTGAAGATTCACATCGAATATAAATCGAGTTTTGAGTTTCAATTTCGAAAATATATGTTAGATACGGTTTCTAAACTTCATCTTTAAAACAACCTGATATTATGAATTTAAAAAGAAAGTTGATAGAATATTCGCAATAGGAGAACGAAAAATAAATGTAAGTAAATATGTGAAACGTAAGTGAAGGATATCATTTTACTAAATAAGTAAAAAAGTTTTCAAATTATTCAAGATGAATGCTTACATAATATTTATTCGTCGTTTTAATGTTCAATTTGAAATATCCATGTAAGTAAAATTTGAAAATTACTAAAGATCAAATTTAATTAAGTTATTAACCAATTCGTTTTCATTTCATAAAGCTGATATAAATAGTCGATTATAATTTCTAATTAATAGAAGAAATTATAATTTTTATTTACATAGTTATCCGTTTTATCGACTGTGATAAAAAATAGATATAAATTTCTATATAATCAGCAATCGATATATTATGAAAAAATGATAAATTTTTAAATATTGTATTAAACACTTAAAAATTGATTAATTTGAAAATTATTTCACTGTCTTTATTTTATTATCAATTCCACTAAAATATGTGAAGTATGTTTACTCGTTACCTTATGAGTTTTTGTGTCCATGCCCTGAATTACCGATTGCACAAACAATTAGATTTTCTTATGCCGTGGACAAAATATAAAATAGATCCATCGCTCAATGTATTTTGCATCACACGGTCTAGGAAGTCTGGAGCCACTTACCATTTTAGTGCATTTTCAATGTTACCAATTATGTGTAGAGTAAGCTGCCATCACAAACATACTATCTGTGTCACGACTGGAACACAGGCGAGGTATACTCGAGGTATACTATGTTATCATACATATTTTTTATGGATATATCGTATTGTATAATAAATCGATAATATTGGAAGTGACACGAGAATGATAAAGGGGATTACCCCGAATTGTGTGATACAAATTTATGATATGTGATAAATCTGTCTTACATGTCATCTGTGTTAAAATTTCAGTACTGTTACCAACAAATCATATACTAGTTTGAAATTGCTAAAATTAACTTAACCTAAGCTAATACCCTTATTGTGACATTTGTTAGCCTAATTATTATCTACCAACCTCTTTTTCAATTCATATGAAATTTTTAGTTTATCGAAATGTAGGTAAATAGAAAGAATATTTACTGTTTATATGTTTTCCACGTCTGTGATGTAAAGTAACAAAAACTTTAATTTACTGCTAATTTTAATAACTGTCAAATAGTGAAATTGTAATTTTAGTTTTATTAATTACATTATTACAATATAATTGACATGGAGCAATCAGAGACTTTAGATCATGAAAAGTTTGGTTCTTATCATGCTTTATTAGTTGCATTTAAAACTATGAATGAACGTTGTCAACAATTAGAAATAAGATTAGCTACCGTTGAAGAAGAAAATATGTGTTTGAGACTCGAATGTGGAAAGGATGAATCTGCAGCCATTACAAAAGTTAATGATAATAGCGAGAAAAGTATTGTACAAACTTTAAAGGTTTGTACAATATACATGTTAATATATAAAATGTATGTATGTTATATTGTATTATATTATATTTTAATATATCTTGGTTTTCAGGAAAAAATAGAAGAGCTTAAAAAACAGAAGTCTCAGCTTACTCATCAGGTTTATATGGTGGCAGCAGAAAATCGACAATTATGGAAAAGATTAAATAAATTGACAAGAGCTAATAAAACTTTAGGAAGTCAATTAACAAAAATCTCTGATACGCTTAAGCAACATTCTCCGGCACAACCATCAGATATTGTGTCTTATAATTTTTGGGATATTTATAATTCTACTAGGGATGATAATAATCAGCAACATACATTAACTACAAGCAATGGTTTATACTTAAATATAACTTGTTTAATAATTGGAATTTGTATCAAATTATATAATATTGCACATATTTTGATATAGGTGAGAAAGAACAAAGTTTAGAAGAAATATCACTTCGACTCATAAATAGTATTATGTTAGAAAAGTCAGATCTTGAACAGCAGTATGCAGAGGTAACCAAATAATTAGATTCTGTTTCCTTCTATTGAATTATAGTTCTCTTTAGTTGATAATTATTTCTGTAGATGGTTGAATTACATAATAGTACTGAATTGGACTTACAAAATATGGGTTTTACTTATCCAGAAGATTCGGATACAGACTTAGAATTATTGAAACAACATGATATTGAATTGTCACAGATGGAAAATACATTATTAGTACAAAAAATTAAACTCGAAAGTACACTAAAAAATTTTAAGAAAAAGAAAGAAGGTATAAATAAATAACAACTATATTATAAGTGAAATCGTTTAAAAAGGAACTAATCTTAAAAACAATTTTACAGGATTAATGTGTAATAACTGCCGTATAAATGCAAATAAAAAAATGTGTCAAGCAGGTACTCAATTTAATTTCAATGAGTGTATTAAAGAACATGGCGCAACTCAAACCAGTCTTCAAACATCAAGCCTACCTATGGAAAAGTGTTCCAATTTAGTAGATAATGCAGATCAAGATAATCAGATTTGTCCACTATGTGGCTCGTTTTATGGGAAAGCTACTTCATTTATAGAATTTCATGAACATGTTTTAAGTCATTTTAACAAATAAGTACTGACTGATAGTTTTGATCAAGGTGGAGTGTGTGGTAAAGAATAATGCCTTTCAAACAATAAATGTAAATATCATGTACTTTATGAAAAGTATATTAATTTCTACAGAATTAGAAATGTTTTTCATTATTTAAATTTGCAGACTGTTAATTCAGAAGAGATTTAATGAAGTTACTATAGTGTATAGAGGTGGTGATTTAATACGTGATTTAATATATAATTATAACTATATAAATAACGTGATTGTTATTTATATTATACTTATTTTCATATTAATGAATTACAAAGATAAAATAAGGATTTAGAATGTTGTAAAGAGATATATGTACATATATAATTGTAATGTCACATTTTAAGAATAAAGTAACAATTGTCAATATTGTGGTTTATTTAAATTTGTTTAATGCAAATAAAAACAGGTTATAAATACAAAATAATAATTTAATCCTGCTTGATATTATCTGAATCTTTATCTATAGGTGTTACTTCTGATTCAGGCAATTCCTCTGATATTGGCTGGAGTAAATTTGCACTAAACCAATCAGGCCTCTTTTTATTCAGTTCTACAATTCTTTGATTCTATAAAAATGTAATTGTAAATTATGTATAAAAATCAGAAACAATTTATTTTATAAACATATTATTAAGTAATATACGCAAATGCAATATACCTTCCAAAAGTTATCTTTCAGTTTTTCTCTTTCTCCTTGATATAGTACAATGACATTCTGCTCAACAGGATCTAATTTCAATGAATCTTGTATAGCTTCCTGCATTTCTTTTGTTTCCTTTTTTACTATTTCATAACAATATCCTATAAAAATTAGAAAAAATGAAATTTGTGATATGACAAACGATAGTTATTTAAATATGTATTATATATATTACCGCAAAGTGTGCCGGCTATATAATCATGACCACATTTTCTACACATTAATATATTTGTTTTTGGAACAAATGGTTTCCAATTATATTTAGGAACACCAAACCTTCTGGAAAGACGCTTTTCTATAGTTCGTCGTTTAGTAGGTGCAGCCCACAAAACTGCTTCTTTTAAGGTATCCTTTATGGATAATCCAGGAAAATTGGTGGGTTGTACTTGATTTATAGCATTATATTCAATTGCGTATAAATTGCCTATATAAAGTATAAATAAAATTTTGTAATAATAAGAAGAATGTAAAAAATCATTATATTCAAATATATAACACTGAATATTTTTTGATATTTACAAATAATCTAAATTTGTAATAATTTGAAGAGGTTACAAACAATAAAAAACACAAAACATCTCATTTATAATGTATCAATATAATTAAATTTAAATGCAATATATAAGTATATTTTTTATTACCTGGTGGAAATTTGTGACCTAATATAACATTAATTGCTTGATCAAATGTTTTAAATACTCGACATAACCTAGCAAAAATTCCGTTCGCCATGTTTAAAGTATTCCATAGATTACAACAATTAGTATAAATCGAAACTAAGGCAAATATGTGATGTTAAGGATAATTTACATATAGAAATTCACAAAATTGAATAACGTTTATTTAATTTCTACATATAAATAATTTTGTCATTTTAATTCTTCTAATTATTCATAAGTTATTTTCGAAATTTATTTTCCACGCTATACTAAAAAAAAATTAACGTGAAACTTAATTAGTTTCATTAATTTTAAGATAAATCATTATAAAAAGTATTGATAATACAAAATCTATTAATGGCTACTGAATAAATAAACCGTTAAACAATGTATATGTATATATGTATATATATATACACATGTACAGATTTAAATGGTAAACAATATAGATATCAATTAGAGGTCGCTAATAGACTTTCGATTTAACATTCTTTTGAAAGTCTGTCGATAGGGTCTTTGGGATTACTTAATGATTAAAATTACTCCCGATTTATATTGTTGTTCCCACTAATGCCGCGCAAAGCAAGTGTATTTACAATTGGGGACGGGAAAGGGAAAAATGGGTGGGGAAATGATTTTGAAGTATCGGTGGGGCTAGTGGAACTCGAAAGTCTTCACAAGTCGTGTGACTCGGCTCACTACAGTTTTCGCTATGGCGTGTATAGGGTCGAGTAGGCTCTGTGCTCGTGCAGAGAAATTGTGCCAGTTTGGACATTTCGCCCAATTACGAAGGAAAGTTTCAACGACATGTGTCAAGTCACGACCTAGAATCGAGCATTCAACTAGCACTTTGGTTCAACATTGTCAGGTATGTTAATTTTACTTCTTGGCACTGTTACGGTTTAAGAAAAATATTATTTATAATCATTATAGTTGCAATATAATCGTAGATTACCTCTGTGTCTACATAGTATTTTGTAAAATAAGCATAAAATTCCATTATTTCATTCATGTTCAGTCAAATATTAGCTAGAATATCTCTGTTGTTACTCACATAACCTGTCTTTCATATAGAATATAAAAATCTTTTTACGTTATTACACTCGGTATTTTGTAGTTTCCTGCATTAATTTTTGCTTATAATTACGAAAAAGAAATAAAAACGATACTCTATACCAATAAAATGCATGAAACAAAGAATTATAGTCTATTTCGCAGATTTCGTAAATTACGTAATGTCTACAAAAAAGTGTGGGTAAATCGTATTCCTTTACCAAGAAATTTCAGTCTAGTATTTCGGAAAATGAGCAACTATTTGTCTTATGTTCATTTTTATTTTCATAGTGTAAACGTAAATTCATAAAACAAGCAGTGAAACATTCGTAATATCGCAAACAAAATTCACGAAACCACGTTTTTATTCTGCTTACCTGTCAGCTGTTTCTAGCAGACGACTTATCTGCTGTCTGCTACCGACGTTTATCATTTTCTGTCTATAAAGCAACATCGTTTTGAAGTAACTAACAATTCTCACTGGGAATATATTCAAAAATTATATTTCTAATTATGACTTACTATTTTTCTATTAATATCGTCCAATTACGTTTACAATGTTGTTTAAACTTTATATTGACTATGCTAGCGGCGCGTGACCGTCAAACGCATGCGCAGTAGGCAAATTTGAATTTATTCTTCGTACTTCGTGCAGTGCAAACATAGAAGAATCATCGTTTACGGTAGCCGTTACATACGTCATTCAAAGTAAATTAGTATATTAATAATAACCTTATGTCTCAAACATTATATATCCTATACTAAAAATTTAATTTTTCATTTCCACAATTTCTACTCACGCTTCAATTTCTACCCCAACAATCTCTAACGAAAGTTTTCCATAAATCGTTCCGCGAACGGCAAAATGAATTGCACGACTTTCTCTGCTCGAAAGTGACACAGAGACCGGATTTTGAAATCTCTTTCGATAGCTCGCAAATCGAATAGTTCGTCACGTCGACGACGGTTAATAGTCGTACACGATTATTACGCAAGTCTTAGGCAAATGACGACTGTTTGGGATGGTTCATCACACAGAGGATTGTACCTCCGATCCCATCGATGGTCAATATTAACGAAATGAGTGGGAACCGGTCGCGATGACGACGGGACGAATTTCAAGTCTCGTAAGTAGGCTAACTGGCCCGTGAGATATCCCTCTTCGAGCATGGTTAACCCATGGAATCCACGCTCTTGACTTTCTCGGCTCGTTCAGCTGTACGCCGCGTATATAGGTGTCTGCTGTTACTCACTGATTCTCCAACCAACAATTTTGTACCTTTTATAAGAGCAACATGTTTATCGTAATACTACCGAAATTTAAATTGCTCCAAATTTGATTGTTCCCATAACAATTATGGTGCGTTAATGATTTATCAGAGCTTCGTTGTAGGTTTATTTTTATAAAAGTGAAAATTACAATAGGATTATAAAATTCCCAGTATTTCCTTTTTTCTTTTTTTTTCTTTTTATAAAAATTTGTTTATATCCCTGTCTTATTTTACATTTAACCCTGTTACGTTAGTGTTAAGTTAGACACAAAGCGTGTGCTGTACAGCACTTTCACTCGATTAATTAAACATTTTAAATGCAAACAAGTGACTAATACAATTGAGTTACATTCGCAATTATCTTTCCCAATTTGCTGAAAAATTCCGGAAAAAATTTGATAAATATTGCTTCACTTTTCTTCCTAAATTTCTCTTTGTTATTTAATCCCACCAAGTGATTCTTTTGTCTCCGAAATTACATCCTGTATTCGTAACTATTAATCTGTAATTATTCATCAAAATTTCCCACATTTATAAGGGTGTATTTCCTCTAAAAAATTACACGAAAAATCTGGATAAAAATTTCTTTGATATTTTTCTAAAGCACTCTTTGCTATTAAATTCCATACCACTTTGTTACGTCTATGTAAATCACAAATTACAGTACATTCGCGTTTACTCGAATTAAAATCGTCCCAGGGAAATGCAATTTCTTTTCAAAAAATTTCTGATTTCATACAGAAATTGATTTTATTTTTAATTGTTTTCAAATTAATTTTTAATTTATAGTAATCGTATTGCTGTATTTATTTAATAACAATAAGGTTATTAATGGCTACTGTGGTATTTAAATGCCACTTTAATGGGGTAGGTCGATCTGGATTATTTCGATGCTGAAAATTTATTCGAATTGTTCGTTAGAATTTACCAGGTCATCGTATGAAATCGATAAACCCCGTTGATGCAGATGCAAGGTCATTAACACCGATTCTATTTGCAAATCCTGTTTCCCAATCGTGGTCACTCTCCATATCTCGCGTACAATAAGGGAGATTTCCTTCATTGACGCACGGCGTTTATGCTTTTGACATTCCACTCTCGTGAACATTTGCACGTGTGTGAGCACGCACAGGAATGCATGAATAGTTTTACAATGCGATTATTGTTAAATTACTGCGCATCGCGTTCGATGAGCCAGCCAATAAATTAACATAGAGAACCTGCGTCGGCCTTTTTGATACGTTCGGCCTAATTTCATTAGAGACATCATTAATCGACGATAGTGAGTCATGCATGGGGATATTCAGAAAGTTCTTGGCGACTTTTAAACGTACACAGAAGATGTATCTTCTATATAATCGTATTTTTATTGGGTAAGGGAAAGGTTTGAATTGTAAAAGTACTATCTTTTTTTTTATTTTATCGAAGCTGTTAGATTTGTGAAATTTTTGAAATAACGTCTGATTTAGAAGCGATGTACACGTGTATTTGTATTATCATTTAATTTTGTTGTGTTTATTTGTTATATAATTTTTGGAATCATTTATTTTTGGGAATAATTAGTTTCGACTTCTCATATCGAGGTGAAATTATTAATAAGTAAGGAAAATTATGGTTATAGAGAGTTATAGTTAATAATAAATCTTTTAAATAATAAATCAAAAATTTCTGGATTAATTTATTTCTGGGAATAATTACTTTCGATTTCTCATATCGAGGCAAAGTTATTAATAAGTAATGAAAATTACGGTTATAGAGAGTTATAGTTAATAATAAATCTTTTAAATAATAAATCAAAAATTTCTGGATTAATTTATTTCTGGGAATAATTACTTTCGATTTCTCATATCGAGGCAAAGTTATTAATAAGTAATATAAATTACGGTTATAGAGATAATATAGTTAATAATAAATTCATTGAAGACAACTGTTTTACATATCTTGTAGGAAATCGGTGTTTCCTGTTATGAAAATTCAGTTGTAATAATTTTACAAAATTTACGAAATTTTATTGTAATTAGGGATATTTAATTGTAGTTTTTAAATTCTTTGAAACCTATTAGTTTCAATTAGTAACGTGTATTGTTTATTACATTATTTAATTATTATAGTTAGTATAGTTACTTCGGAATTCTTGAAATGTATCACACATTTATACATAACATATGTATACATATCATTGGTATTTCACGTTGCTTCCAACATGGATGTTCACCTGAATTTCTTCTTTAACGTCATTATAGTTGCTGGCCGCTTGTACAAGGTCATGTCCATTACATTTCACCTTGAAGACTTTCCCTAGCTATGATGGTGTTGCCTTCTCCATGGTACCCATCAGAAGCGATCGAATCGACTGAATTACATCCAAGATAATTTATAAAGATTAATTGGAATTTTTCATCCCTTTTATTCCACTTGGTCGATCTCTGTATAATTTTTAATACATAATATATTATATAACCATTAATATACAATTGTTATATTAATCTATTTTATGTAAACTTATTTAATATTCACGATTAAGTTCGCCTTTATTGCAATAAATTCATACATTTGTATTATTCGAAACCATTGCAGGAATTTAATCGAAGACTAGTTAATATTCGAATTAATGTTCAAAATTACTTTATTATTTAGATATATAGGTTATTCAAGATTCTCGAGACTTATTAATTACTTTCAAGACTTCGTTCTAAAATCTGCCAATTAATTTTGCAAGTTAACCCTTTGCACTCGACGATCTTTTCGTTACAGAAACATAGTAATTCGAAGACTTTCTGCCACAAGGTCGGCGATATTTTCAAAATGGTAAATCAGAAGTGCAAATTAATTGTAAGACGTAGAATTATTTTATCTCGATATTCCACGCGTTGTTGAGCAATTTTAAATTCGAGATATTAATTAACAACGATCTTTAGAATCTGATTAAATATGGCGACTGAGAGCAAAGGGTTAACACAATATAACTATACAATACAACACTGCGTTATCATCGTTCTCATTAGCAATTAATTATTACAAATATTATTTTCCACGCGCAAAGAATTATTCGTAAAGAAAGATACACATGCTTCTCATAATTACCATCATTAGTAGCCGCCTTCGAACGGAAATTACCAGTTTCTGAGACACGTTTCGTAGACAAGTACCCTAGTCTACATGCCGAAACGTCTAGTACTATTAAACACGGTTTCCGTTTCTCCTTTTTCAGCTAGCCTAGCGAAATCACGTTATAATTAGCCTATCTCTCGAGGTACCTAAATGACGAGGTAGCGGAAGGATTGTTTCGATATCAGGGACCGGTCTGTGATTCATATTCCTTCGATTCTTCATGAACTGAATACCTACGGACGAAAAACCATCGATCTCTTGAAATTAGAGTCATAATTGTGGCCCCCCTCACGGGGTATTTTATATTTTTATATCGAGAGCCCCGTTGTTTTCGGCCTAGTCTGTTGCGGTTCCTATGATCGATTGGTGTCCTATGGTGCTGGTCTGTTGGTATCCCTGTGTTCGTCGTTGCTATTGATAGGGTAGTAGATAGAAGGACGACAGGAAATGGAATGGATGCGTTTCGACCCAGGTCTGCTAGTGGACTCATCAGTAAGGCATTCTTCTAGCAGGCCAATACGTTCAATGCGTCAGAAACAATAATATACCTATAAAAACAGAACCGAAATTTCTACTTTCATACATTACATGACATACACAATTCACACAACACCTCAATCGTTACACGCATACTCATTTATCACGATAACCTGAATCCATTAGATTCTATGCATCAGTATGCTTCCTATGCACACTTGTCCCCTTTCCTTACTGACATCGCTGCTTTATTATATCTTAATACATATATATCCAAAATCTGTGTTAACTGTTACATCTAAAAAACCTAACCTAATCTGATCTATCCTAACCTAATTTAACCTAACCTAATCTAACGTAACCATTTCCACAGTAGTGGCTGGTATTAGCCCCTGTCGGCATGAAAAGGCCTAGAAGCGAATCTGCTTGCGGTCATAGGAGCCAAGACGACATATGGTATCTAGATAAATCGATTAAAAGACGACAGTGCAGTTTATCCTGCTTTGTCATCATCTCGCAATTGCGATTCGATGATAGACACGCTGGAGTTCGAACTGTAAGCTAAGACTGGGTAACCATGAGAGTCGTGGTTCTAGTGCTACTGCAGTTCGCATGATTGCACGTGTGAGTGGTCCGAGCAGACCTGTTCTGTGGCATTATTGGATGGCATTAGCTTGCGTCGACGAGGAAAGGTTCAAGGATCAGCTTCTTCGCTGCTAGGGAGTTATGATGGCACTATTCCACTGGTAGAAGATTGGCAGGGAAGATTCGGTGGCTAGGATGGTCCAGGAAAGTTCTTCCATTTGGCTTCGAAATCTATTCCATCTGTTTGACATTAATATCGTAAGAGTGAGAGGTAAGGAGGAATTGGGGTGGGCATGAACAGCACGAAGAACTCGGTTTTGAATTTAATGAGGATAATGTATGTTTAAAACGTGAACTATTGCTTGGTACAGTTTGAAGCTAGTCTAATTCTACAACTGATACTAAGTATTTGGTCTAATCTACGAATTCTGACTTTGATACTGACTCACAATCAGTTACTCTGACTGTAAACTCTAACTTTGCACACATTCGTGTTGTCCCCACTGACAATCACTCTTGGGTCTTAAAAATATTCTACAATATCTGCAAATGAAGCCTACAAATGAATTTCTAGCCCGGGAAAACAGGGTCGTTCGATTCCGTGGAGTCCAAATGGCTGTGTCACGTTTTGGATCGAATGATCTAGGTTTTGCTGTGGATTCTAGGGTCCTGAGTCTGTGTCTTGGGAGAACAGGTGGATTGTAGGTTAATTCGGAAGCGTCGAGGTGCGAGCTATTCTACTTATCATCTCTTGATTATTGCCAGCTGGCTAGTTTGCTGGTTTTGTATAGGTTTCTTAGACACAGAGGAAAGTTTGGAAACTCTCACGAGTGCTCCATCTTCTTGCGTTGCATTATGCGTTTTTATTTGGTATTAGTCGACATCAGTGATCGATTTTGCAGTATTACTGTGGTTAATTAGTGAATTATTGTGGTTTACTGGCATTACGAGTTTGTCAGGATAGAGCTAGATCTAGATTGATCTTTTAGATATAAAATTTGGAAACTTTTTTAAATACCACATCACATGATCTCGTTTGTCATCTATGCTGTAGTACCTAGAAGAGTGAATTATAGTGGTAGACATAGGATTGGTTAAAACTATTAGTCTGCCAGGATAGAGCTAGATTGAAGTTAGGGTAGTTAGTAGTTAACTAGCCTATCTCTGAGTTTTATGTCAAAACTGGAATCAACGAAAATTCTTCTTCTTCTATTTAAAAAATATTTTATTCGATGAAGGAAGTGGACCTTGTTCTTCTTATTCCTCAATATATAGATTGGGAAGAGAATATGATCGTCAATGAAAATCCTGACAAAAATTTGCTATCACTTGGACCTACATTGAACCTTCTGCTAATTTTATTCTTAACACTTCATGGACCAAGTGTTTGCCATAATCGGTGACCTGTTCAGTGATGCAAATTAAATACGATGCTGTTTATTTCCTGGAATGTTGCGTTTATACTCTTTCATCAAGAGCCAAAGGTCATTCGGTGATTACTCATCCGAATATGATTATTCCGCATAGCAGTCTAATTAATATCTCGCAGAGCAGACTTCCTTCAGCTGGTGAAAGATTTGTGATCCTTGTAAAATAACAGGAAGACCTTTCGTGGCAACAGAACTGCTAGTTGACCTTTCTTCTCTTAAATTTCTTGCGCTCCTTGACGCCGGTGTATATACTGGCAGCCTTTGCCTGCCCATGGTCACTGGTAATGACACAGTGGTGCAGACCCCGCAACCCGGAGGTTCAGCAACTTAAGTTAAACCTGTCCAATAACCTGCAAGGTGAATGCAAGGTTTTTCCAAGTCACGCGCATTCCACGGACATCGCTGCTCCTGGAACTGAAGGCTGCAGAGAGGAACCAGTAACGTCTTTTATCGTAAATTCGCTGCGATCTATAGTCGTCTGATGGAGACTTGACCTCGTTGTACACGAAAACGATGAGCAACGAGATAATAACAATGGTTTCGGAGCCTCCTGCCGTGTGAACTCGACATTTTCGGTCGTCTGACAGACAGTTGTATGAAATAGTAGGTTAACACGTTGGTTGGATAGACCAGTCAATGCCGAGGGGCTTGTGGGAAACCAACGGTGCTGGGATTAATGAACATGCCGCGTACAGGAAAGTATTAATCCTAGATTAAATTTTCGTCTACGATATCGCGCGAGAGACGTGGTAAGGAATCGGGTCGAACATGAGTATCACGAGTCAGAGACGTGATGGGAATCGGGTCGAACATGAGTATCACGAGCGAGAGACGTGATAAGGAAAATATTAATCCCTTCGCTTATGATATCGTGCGAGACTCGAGATAAGTGCATCGGGCGAAACATGAGTATCACGAGTGACAGACGTGGTAAGGAAAATATTAATCCTAGATTAAGTGGATAAAAGAAAATGGGGTTTATCTTTGAACTAGGATGCGAGGGATAAATGTTTCGACTTTTGGGCTGCGTTACAATCTCTAGATCCCAGTGGAAACAAATTCGACAATATCTATCGTGCTATCTTCGGAGTACCTTACTCTAACACGGTTAATTCTCACTACAGAATTCCCCGGTACAACCATAAACGCGTTAGGATACCTTTCGCGAAGGAGCCAGTCTCTTCGCTATAGAATAATCACTTCCCTGTTCTAACCGGCGTGAGGGAAGAGAAGAAAGGCGAAAAAAGGTGTGCAGTTAATCGTTAAAAGAGGACGTGAAAAGAGGGATCGATCTAAGCTAGGGGCAGGGGGGACGCGATCGTCAGCCTACATTCAGCTGCTTCGTAATTCTTCCATGCCGATCGAGTGATACCGATCGACGGCTGAAATGATCGACGTGCATCGTGCACACGAGCATGATTCCGCAAGCTGCGTGAAATATTGCGAGACCGGCGAGTCGGTGAACCAGAATACGGGCTATGGAAGCGTTGGAGAAGATCGCGTTTCATTGTTACGAGGTTGCGCAGGAAGATTTCGAATTTTGTCACGAATGCCTAGCTGAGCGTGGATAAGCTGCTCGCGGTGAGACTGTGGATCAGACGAAAGGTAATAGCTTTTGAGAAATATGATTCTGAGTGCGGGGGAGAGAAATTCCTTCGCTTGCGTTACGCGGGGTTACGTAAGGGTTGTTACGCTACTGGACGGAGGGTGCCGAGGTGCTCGGGAATGAAGGAACTTTTCGTGACAGAATGGGTACGAGTTGATTTTTATTTGAAACGGCGAATGAATTTTGGTTCGGGTAACGAGTCGATTTTTATTCGAGTAGCGAAGCAACTTGTTTTCTTACCCTGATCATTTATTCGTTTATTTATTCATTCGTTATTTATACATTCGCTATTCGTCCATTCGTGATTTATTATACAGTTCATTGGCACGGATGAGTTATAACCTTGAAATTTTCAATAATCTTTCTGCGTCGATATTTTTGCCACACTATTTTCGCGTTGAGTTGCGGACGACGAGAATAACATTGGTATATTTATATATCACTTCCAGTTACCAGAATAGTTAGAAAAATAGCAAATATTGTATTATTGAAATATAGGGGATAAGAATAATATATGTAGTTAGTTATTAGTTAGAGGAATAGATAAAAATATTAAATAATTGGATTCCTAATATTTTATCTTGCTGTTAACTTAATAAAAATGAAAAAAAAGGAAGAGGAAGTGTCATTATTAAAAATTTATCATAAAATATCTAAGATAATTAGTCGCATGCGACTCCATCGGAAATAAAAGGTTTTAATTAAGGAATATTTCTTCACCATTGTCACATACACCATCAGATATCACAATTGTTTCTAAATTCGCTAAACCGTCGTTATCAGATTTGATTTTATCAAATTTTCCACAACAGTGTTTAAAAATATTAAAAAATTCCCTAGCCTCTCGCCATATCTCCAGTTTAAATTGAGTACCTGTTTGACAAATGACTATTTCTCGATTATCACACTCTTGTAATGTACTTATGGTCTATTTCTTATAATTTATCGTAATATTATCCCATATTAAAATTCAAATGTATGCAGTATCTCCAAAATATCGTCTAGGTCCTTTTTCCAAACTAGCAACTTCTCCATTTTTATAACCCATTTAATTTACTCTATATTAGAAATGAAATATCTCTTTCAGAACCATAATATAACAACCTTTACCCCTTCAAAAATAATATTTTCAATTTTAAAATATTTCCAACACCATTTTGCTTAAAAAATTCCCTAGGGTCTCCCCATATCCCTAGATCAAATTCAGTACCTGTTTGAAAAATGACTATTTCTCGAGACAACTCTTTTTTCTCGATTATTATACTCTTGTAGTCTACTTATACCCTATTTCTTATAATTTATCGTAATATTATCCTGAATTAAAACTAAAATTCGTCGAGGATCTTTTTCTATATTAAAAATGAAATATCTCTTTCAGTACCATAATACAACAATTCCCACGTCTGTCAATAAAATATTTCCAACTTTAAAACACTTCAGAGCACAGGTTTGACAGACGGTCCCTTCTGCCAAATAGTTCCTCAGTCGAAAAGCCGAACTACTTTTTCGCGTTATCATCTTGCATAACCGAATGGCGGCCGTGGAGCATGAAATTCGCAGGCCCGCAAAGACAATGGTTTGTAACGGTGGAAAGCATAAAATGTAAGACATTGATTCGAGCCCAGATCCCGTGCTCCTTAGCACCGTTTAACACACCTTTCGCTCCCTGTTTTTGCGTGAGAATAGAAGCGGTACAAGCGTCGTGCATCGAGATCAACGTCCACACCGTCTAGCAGCATGGCTGACGTCTACGATGACTGCTTAGGTAACAGACGACCGTACGATACTAGGTCATTCATCGAGGTGCACGTTATCCGTGCTCCTTTCTCGTCAAATGAAAAACTTTTCCACGAAGCTTCGCGAGAGATCATCTCGGGAAGAGATCTGGTTGTCGATCGTCAGGGTAGAATTATGGTCACAGGATTATTACGGTATCGATGGTGCTGATCATCGTCGATGAGGTACCTGGTACGAGTAAATCCAATGTTATCAGATTGTCCAGAATGGAATTAAATGTAGACTATTTTTCGGTGGTTACTATAATAATTGATTTTGTATTACGATTAGTGAGAATAAGATCCTATTCCAATTATTAGGTTGGTCAAAAGGAATTTTGGAATTTTTAATATGGTACAGCCATAATTTTATTGCAAATAAAAATTAATATATTGCTGCATAGGGATTGTTTATAATTTTTGGTCATCTCGTGGATGGCTATTAATTTTAATTAGCATGTGAATATATATTATTTAACGAGTTAGGAATAGTTCATGCTCTATCCCAATTATTATTTTGGTCAAAAAGGATTTTTTGAATTTTTAACATAATACAGCGATAATTTTATTGCAAATAAAAATTAATATTTTGGTGCATAGGGATTGTTTATAATTCTTGGTCGCCTCGTGAATGCTGTTAATTTTAATTAGCATGTGAATATATATAATTTAACGAGTTAGGAATAGTTCATGCTCTATCCCAATTATTATTTTAGTCAAAAGGAATTTTGGAATTTTTTAATATGATACAGCCATAATTTTATTGCAAATAAAAATTAATATTTTGGTGCATAGGGATTGTTTATAATTTTTGGTCGCCTCGTGGATGGCTATAAATTTATAGTAGTTAATAGTATACTTAAAATTTCTATTCCGAAGATTGACTCCATTTTAATAATTAAATATTAACAATAAAATCGTAATACGAAAATATATGTTTTACATATCTACGAAACAAAATAGGATAGACATAGTAGTATATATATTGCATTGGTTTTCAGTCAGTGGATTGCAACTTCATTCGGATTTTATTTATCGTCCTTGGATCAAAAAGTATCGTTTCAGTCGAAATAATATTGATCGGAATGCTCATGTCAAGCTTTGTTAATACCAGTGATCTATTTGATCTAATCGCTATTCTATGCAGCAACCGTATTAACATATTTCGATTGCACTCGTGTTCTTTTGAAAGTAAACGTTCACTATGGATAGCAGTTGCAATCACATATAACCGTATTGTAATGCATGCCTCGTCAGTTTTGAGAATGTAAAATCACTTTCTGTATTTTTCTTTTTCTTCTTTTAAATCAACCGAATACGTAGAATTGTTCTTGCAAAATCGATTTCCCCTAATATTTTCTTCATACCCTGGAAAAGTTTGATTTCATAAGAACTAGGCATAGATAAACATAATTTGTATCATACTCTTATGCTCATGGTCCTCAATTTTTCCATTCTTCCGCATTATTAAAAAATTCAGTCAAATATCAGTCAGATCTCAATAAAAATTCATTTAAAATGCAGTCGAAATTTGTTACTATTTATTTATCAGAATTGAAACAATTCTGTGATACTTTGATCACCGATGACCATCATGGTGACTCATTCCAACATGGCGGCACCGTATTAACCTTTGTGCGCCACTAGCGCCACTCTGGTGGCGTCGGTAACCTGCAATTTACCGTTTGGTCCCATATTCCCCAATAATGACAAGAATTCGAATAAAGCTTCTACGATACACGTAGATTAAATAAATCCACGTATATTCGTAATTTTTCTCTTCTCTAAATAAAATTTTTTACTTTAACACTGGAATTATCGATCTGCAGTAAGTACCTAAATACGATATAGGTTATGTAGGTGACAATTAAATCAGTACAACGAAATTAATAGAGTATACGTAATTAAGATCACATTGGAATAAAAATTGATATTAATTTTGCCATGAGCAACTGCATGCTCTCAGTAATTTCAAAAATAAAGAATCTAGAACGAATCGTTTTGACCTTTTTGGTAGTTCCAGCGTTAATAAAGCTCCTCGCTGCAAAAGCTCCGATTAATAATAGAATGAAAAATTCCCCAGTGTGGAGGGTTAAATTCCCCACTAAATTCCGCTTATACATAAATCATGTATACTTAGAAATAACGATTGCCATTGCCAATTACTTTGTATTGCAAACTCGTCGAGTTTGCTTCTCCTATATCATCAAAGCAATTGAAGATTCACCTCAAGAATAACTCTATCATCATTATAATTTACTTAATCTCGTCTGAAGTCATCCAACCGCGATGCTTTAGAGTTCACGAGAAAAAATCTCCCGGAAAATCCTTGACGCAGGATCTAATGATCGTTTTATTCAGCGATCTAGCTGCAAGGAAGAACAAAGCGGGTAATTACGATACGTTATCTCTTACACACGGAACGCAAGGATAGCCGCAACTTCAGAGGCATCGGGAATCCGTGGTTAATGAAAGCCCGATTAGGCGTGCGACAATGTAATCGGTGTGGAAGGACGCAAGAGAAATGTTACCGAACACGATTTCCTGCGGATCTTTATTATCGCGGTGTAATTTACAGTAACGTAAGCTTTGAGGTCGGCTAGAGACATAATTGAAGAGAATGGCCGCGATGTGCAAAGGAATGTGGCACACCTGTTCCAGCGAGAAACCGGTAACCGGCGCGGCACTGATCGTGTTGAAGGACCTGCTAGAGATGTTTGCTATAGTCCATTCGGTAGACGGTGTCTGTGATGGACCAAACACGAGTTAGAACCACCCTTTTCTGACCTCCCATGTTGTCGAGATACTTGGTGCAACGTGAACGTAGTAGCAGACTTGTATTAATTGAAGAATGAGATATGAGATGGGTTCAAACATCTTCAAACGCTCTCAAACTTCGTCATAATTGTCCTCGAATCTTTCCAAATGGTCTCAAGCTTCTGCACATTGTCCTTTTTCTTTGAAATTGTGCTTCAACTTTCTCAAACGTTTTAAAACTTCTTCAAACACGTACAATCTTCATCAAACCTACTTAAATTATTTTAGAACGTTCTCCAACTTCTCGAAACTCGCCCAGTCTTCACCAAATTGCCTTAAATTATTTTAGAACGTTCACAAACTGTTTTTAAATGTTTTTAGATTTGTAAAATATTTTTACAATGTTTCTAAACGTTTCCAAACTTCGTCAAACATGTTCATTTTCGTTCAAACTTTCACAAATTATCACCAAACTCTTCCAAACTTCTTTAAGCTTTTAATCTCACCAAACGGTTTCAAACTCTTCCCAAATGCTTTCGAACTTCTTCAAATTACTTTTGAACCTTTTATTCAACATAGAACCGTTCTAAAAACATCAGATTTGAGATATTCGAGATATTTTACGTGCTAATCTTTTCGAGTGATCTCAGGCTTCTGTAGAATTGTCCTCTTTCTTTGAAATCGTGTTTCGACTTCTTCGATAGCTGTCAAACTTTCTCAAACGTTCTTAAACTTCTTAAAAAATTTCCAACCTTCCCCAAACCTTCCTAAATCGCTTTAAAACTATCTCAAACTGTTCCTAAATATTTCTACACTTCTAAAATATTCTCACTGCGTTTCTAAACATTTCCAAACTTCGTCAAACATGTTCACTTTCGTTCAAACTTTTACGAATTATCACGAAACTTCTCCAAACTTCTTCAAATTGTTTCTAATCTCTCTAAACGTTTCAAAATTCTCGTCAAATGCTTTCAAACTTCTTCAAATTACTTCCGAACCTTCTATTCGACATAGAACCGTTCTGAAAACATCAGATTCGTGTTGTTCGAGATATTTACGCGCTCTATCCGTTAGAATCATTCGAATCACTCACGAGAGGAAACCAAGTTCGTTGGTTATCAGAATCAGCGCTGAGAGGAGATCGGCACGTGATAAGTTCTCCATTCAGGGAGCGTTTGTGAATCATCTGCGGCTCCCGGAGTGCGTCAATTGAGACGTTTCTTGCATGAATGAACACAGGTACCCCTGGATTCGTGGTCGGTATCGCGAACGATGAAATTGACAGATCTCGCGCGTAAGACCGGCATATAAATCATACGAGGAGCATCGGGTCGCTTGCAAAACACTGTTATGGAATATTGCATTTCCACCGTGAATCGATCAGTCGCGCGATTTTTTTACGTAACCATGATGATGCACCAGGTATTCCTGCCGATCGCACGCATGATTATTCCCGATGCTTATGGTATCCTTTATTTTTACTTAGCGAACAAAAATCTTCGCTAACAATGGACTTCTCGAGCGATCGTTTCTCGGAAGCTGGGTTCCAACCACGTGAATTATTCTGCTACTTGTTTATTCTTATCAGTTTACCTCGTTCTTCCATTTTCTATTGTTTTTCTTTTTTTTTCTGCTTCTTCTTGGTAACTGCGTCATTTCTTCTTGTTCCGTGAGATTTTATTTTCCTTTGTTTCTTGACATGTTCATGTCGATCACGCGTTTTTATGTTACATTTTTAATTTTTCTCGAGGATAAATATTTTTCCAAATATTCTTCCCTTTTCCCCCTAATTGATTATTTTATTATTTCTTTTATTTATTATATTATATTATATTATAATATTGCACTGTTATTATTGTACTAATTACTATTATTACCATACTATTACTGCACTATTACTATGCCATTATTTTTCTATTAGTATTTCTACTTGTTGCTATACTAGGTACTACTTTTCTTTCTTTTATTTCTTACATTATATTGTATAATAATATAACACTGTTATTATTATAATAATTACTATTATTATTCCCTTACTATTACTATGTCATTATTTTTCTATTAGTATTCCTACTGTTATTATACTAGGTATTACTTTTATTTATTGTATTATATTATATAACAATATAGCACTGTTATTACTGTACTAATCACTATTATTATTCCCATACTATAACTTCGTTATTACTGTACTATTACTATGTCATAATTTTTCTATTACTATTCCTTCTATTACTATACCATTTTGCTTAAACTATTATTGCTTATTATACAATAATATTCCTATGTTATTATATTAATGCTATAGTGTAATATTTTTTGCACCACACGCGCCACAGATTTGCGTCACGTACGTTCCAAAATTATTTCCGCTCCATCGAATGTTCCATTTCGATTCGTGGAAAAAAATTCATTAAGCACTGGGGCGTGAATAATTTTGTGGTCGATGACGAGAAACAAGTTGATTCTTCGATTCGCTAAACGATTTTTTCCCAAGGAACGTCGGTCATTCATTCGATCCTTACGCAATCGGCTCGCAGGCTGGAATTCGGCACTCATCTTGCTTCCTAATATTCCTGGGACATAACGGGACGATAATAGCATGATCGTGTCGTGATTACGAAGATTCGACGTTGTCCTCCGATCAATCGAATTCTTTTAAAACCATACAGTTACAATGTCGAAACCAAACTCGTATTCCACGAGCGTGACCGTGACGTTATAAGGCCCACTTCGTTATTCGCTGATGCTCGTTAGTACTCTGTAATAACGTCACTTAACACGCAATATTCCTCCTGAATGTACCAAATCACTATCCACCTCTTCACTAAGTAACCTATTTTCTTCCCTATATATTCGAATACTCGGATCACTCATTATTATTTAACTCGTCAATTTCAAGATATTCTTGGAACAACTAGAACGTAGAAAGAAAAGAATTCTAAATGTCCGCAAATTAATATATACAGCAGTCTTACTCACTTATTTATCTTCACGAATGAAAACGAAACGAAGTAACCTATCGTCAGTCCTTAGTTGTCGCCGCGGTGGCGCTAGTGAGTTACGAGTCAACGCTAGAATTATCGAACGAGCGAAACCGACTGGCTTCAGATTCTTAATAACAACTTTTATGCAGATTAAAATATAATTACATATATTTATTCATTACCGTCGTAACATTTTAACCGTTATTAATTATACATGCTACATTTCATTAATCAACCTCCTGTAACCAACATTTTATTCGCTTATCTCGAAACAAATTACATCTTCTCTATCGCGAATCGGTTAATTGGAAATTGAAATACCGGTAGTCGGGATAAAAAACATTCTGATTCACAATATCGCTATGCTAATGAAATACAATGTTTATAAGAGCAAGTGCATAGAGCGAAATCTAAAAATATCGACACATGTACGCGAGTGCGTGAGTACCAAGTGCAAGGTGTTATAAAGTGTCGAACTGTCTGGATGAAAATAATTAGGTAGACGAAATCACATTCCAGCCTCGATAAAAGTCGACGTTAATTTCACCAGAGGCTGCTACGATCGTGTTTTCAGCAACTGCAAAAACAGGAGGTCTATGGCCGGTGATTTCGATTGGTCCGGTAGTGGCAGCGTTAGTATGACGCGATTTATGGTCTGTTATTATTCAATTTCTAATTTATCTCCCGACTCGGACGTTGATAAACTCGCCTCGCGATTCGATCGCCTTTTACTCGAAATCTCACGGTCGATGCACCGGCTCTAACGCGTACAGGATGATTGGAATTGAATAAGGATTCAGAGCGCATAGGAAGGCTAAAAATGTACTGTAAGCTGACACAGAAATAGAGTATCAAAAAGTGTCACTATTTCTGGACTTGGATTAAGATTCTAAGTTCGACGCAGGTTTCTGGTGTTAGACTTGCAAATTTTATCCTTCTCTTTTTTATTTTCGACTACTTGTCGAACGTGAGACTCGCGGTGATTCTATAAATACTTTTTTTGAGGTTTTCGAGGATACTGGTTCCATGTACCATGTGTTTAGTTGTATATCTAGTGCTTTTTTTAATTATTATTATTGTCGGAGACAGAAGATTAGAAAATTATTCGTCAAAGAAAAAGGGGTAGTTTTTAAAAATTATGATTATTATAAGGGGAAAAGAGATTAGAGAGCTGTTCATCATAAAACCCCTCAATGATAAACAAAATAGGTTTATTTTTTCTTTAAATTATAATTATTATAAGGAAAGAATATTAGAAAATAATTTATCATAGAACTGCTCAATGATAAAGAAAAATGTGTAGTTTTTTTTTCAAAATTATGATTATTATAAGGGGAAAAAAAATTGGAGAGCTATTCATCATAGAACCCCTTAATGATCAAGAAAAAGAGGTAGTTTTGTTTTCAAATTATGGTTGTTATACGGAAAAGAATATTAGAAAATAATTTACCATAGAACTGCTCAATGACAAAGAAAAATGTCTAGTTTTTTTTTTTAAATTATGGTTATTATAAGGGAAAAAAAGATTGGAGAACTATTCATCATACAACCCCTTAATTATCGAGAAAAGGGGTAGTTTTGTTTTTAAATTATGATTGTTATTAGGGAAAAATATTAGAAATTCATCATAATGATAAAGAAAAAGGTGTAGTATTTTTCTTTAAATTATGATTATTGTTATGATAAGGGAAATAAGGATTAGAATCAGTTGGAGAACTATTCATCATAGAACCCCTAAATGATAAAGAAAAAGAAGGGAAACCTCGTCGAATATCACTAATAATCGAGGTTTACAATCACTGCTTTGAAACGTTAATCTCTGATTGCAATGTTAATCTCTGACAGATATCTTTTTCGCTTTGAAAAATTCGTTCCTGCAAAGGTTAACAGGAAATCCTGTATCGTAGACTTCCTGGTATATTTTTGGTTTTTAATGCTTTATTTCTGGAATTTTTAAGGCTCCAGTCGACACGTTTCAAGTACACATAGTTTCTTCGAAATACGGGTGGGATACACCTTTCTCTTGCTCTTTTATTGGAATTTTAAAAGTGGAATTTTGAGAAGGTTAGATATAAGAGATTAAAAGGCGAATTAATAAATGTATTTAATTATTCATTATTGTACGTATATTTATAAGCACGAATCAGTGATATTTATATTTAGTTGCTTTTAGTCAATCTCAGTCAAAAGTTCGAAAATTTTATCTATGCACAATGTGTGTATGTACGGACACTATTGCTTTTAATCTAATCTGTGCTTCCGGTTGCGTTCACAGTCTACTTAGAACCATCGTGTCAGAATCGATGGGCATTTTACGGTTAAAAATTTCTCACGCGTGTCTTAATCAGTGCAGACTCATGAGTTAATTAGAACTGTGCGTCTCTGAGGAATTCCCCTAATTACGAAACTCGGACCGCGAACGAGGAAATTATACTAAACGATGAATTTTATTTTCTGGAAAGATGAAATAATAAATAAAGAAACGTCACGTTACTCATCTCATTTTTATCAGTCAGTGGGATTAATTAACCGAACCAAATTCGAAAATACGACACAGTATACATACCAGTCCTATTTTTGATGTAATAATACCCTTACCAAAAATAAAACAAAAGGAAAAATGAAATTATTTATCTAATTTTAATCAGTCACTGGGATTAACTAAGCAAACCAAATTTCAAAATGTAAATACAACACAGTCTACATCCCAATCCTATTTTTGATGTGATAATACATCTACCCAAAATTGAAAAAAAAGAAAAAGAAAAAATGGAATTACTTATCCAATTTTAATTTTAATCAGTCAATAGGATTAACTAGTAAATCAAATTTTGAAATGGAAATACGTCACATTCTTCATCCCAATCTTATTTTCCTATTTTACAAATAATAATATCCTCGCACAAAATGGTAAAAAATAAGTAAATAAATTTCAAAATACTTATCCTACTTTAATCAGTCACTGGGATTAATTAATCAAATTAAATTCGAAAAAATGTCACATTCTACATCTCAGTCCTATTTTCCTATTTTTGAGATAATAATACCCCTACCTAAAATTAAAAAAAAAAGAAACTAAAATCAAATTATTTATCCAATATTAATCAGTCCTTATAATTATAAAAAAAAAACTAAATTTACAAATATAGCATATTCTACATCCCTATCCTATTGACAATAATTCACACAATACTACCCCTATCGTACAATTCAACACCCACACCCACACCCTAAAAGAAGCAACACAAAGGGGAAAAAATAAAAAGAAAAAAGACAAAAAAAGGAAAGTAAAGAATACCTCATTTGTCCTTGATATCCACGCGTCGGACTGCCCGTGCACTGTGTCTTCCGCATTTTTTGAAATGCAAATCCACGGAATGGTCTGCGCGGCAAGTTATCCTGTAGGCGTCGAAGGAGACGTCGCATCGCGCATATGCGATCGGGCGCAAAGGCTCATTCGTAGTCGATCAGTGGCTCGGCCACCAAGGTCCAAGGAGTTCTCTGTCACGTCCTGTCTCTTGAATTCATGCTCCGTGCCCAGAAATATATTCCTTTTCGTTGGGGGAACACCGGCAGAGACTAAGGGAGGATCCTCCCGGACCGACTTTCGGTTTCAGTCTCGTCGATACCGGCTCATTTCGTTTCCGATATTCCTCTCAGGCCAGCTGGATGCGTCTTCGTCGCGTGTGGCTCGACTGCACCGGTTCGAGCGCAGGATTTGGTAGCTGCTTTTAATATTCAGACGGTAGCCTCCCAGCTGACTGGTGACGAGTACCAGGAATTGGTTTGGGGTAAACGCAATTCGACGCAGCAAACGTGCTCTGGACTGAGATGATAAATCGGTTGTAAAGATTGGGGACCTTTATCGGGGATGGAAGTATGAGGAACGGGGTGTAGGTTCATTCCAACTGCAGAGAAGTTAGAGTTGATTGGGTTTACTTGGAATTTTGGTAAATTTGCTGCTGATTGATCAATACTGATATGATTATGGGACCTTTATCGGGGATGGAAGTATGAGGAACGGGGTGTAGGTTCATTCCAGCTGCAGAGAAGTTAGGGTTGATTGGGTTTACTTGGAATTTTGGTAAATTTGCTGCTAATTGATCAATACTGATATGTTTATGTTAGACGAAGGATCTTCTTTGCGAATAGCTGCCTGAGTATATAGATCTATGGGGAAAATAGCCTAAGTGACTTTTAGTATTACTTATTATTATTCTTGTTGTTGTTTATTATTATTAGAATTGAGATTATCGGTTAGTGATGAAATTAACCAATTGTATTTTCAATTAATTAATACTTGTTATTATTATTATTAGAATTGAGATTATCGGTCAGTGATGAAATTAATCAATTTTATTAGGCTATTTCTGAAGCTTAGCGTAGATATAGTGTAGATGCAACTAACCTGATATCGCCTTCGAGTAAATTTAGTAATCAAACTTCAAACTCGCCTATCCCCAAAGCCTTCTTCATCCTCTCACGACTGGAACCGAAATGGCTACCCTGTCAACGCGTTCGGTGATTATTCCTTCGTCACGTAATGACAAGGTATTGGTACTTCCAAATCTCGAGCAGAACTGAAAAATTTTGGAAAATTCGCCTAAATCTACTAATCAAATTTCGAACTTCCTTATTCCTAAAGTTTTCTCCACCGTCTCACGACTGGAACCAAAATGGCTACCCGGTCAACGCGCTCGGTGATTATTCCTTCGTCACGTAATGACAAGGTATTGGTACTTCCAAATTTCAAGCAGAACTGACAAATTTTTGAAAATTCGCCTAAATCTACTAATCAAATTTCGAACTTCCTTATTCCTAAAGTTTTCTCCACCCTCTCACGACTGGAACCGAAATGGCTAACCGGTCAACGCGTTCGGTGCCTATTGCTTCGTCGCGTAATCAGGTTAATCGTCGACCATACGGTGATTGGCTCGTCCAATTCGACTGGAATAACGCCCAGGTGTAATTTTCGTGCGAGCAAGGTGCAACGACTGCGCGTAGCTCTTCATCCTTGCCTGGACACAACGGAACGAGCCGTTTCTCCGGCACGGGAACGGCATGCAGGTGCCCTCGATACCCAAATGCGAATCACGGTAAAAGTTGAACGTGATTACGTGCTACTCGCATTCGTGGGGTCTACCAGCTACGTCTCGCGGAGTGTTCGCGATGGTTGTTTTGGTAACGGTGATCGTTTTCACGGCGGAGACGATCGAATCTTTGCCTTGAGAGACGATAAACCAGAGATATCGAGCATCCACGTATCGCACCACCACCTTGCTTATCGCTTTCACTCGGTATTTGGTAATGTGCTTATTTTTAGTATCGGTGATTCGAGTGTGTGTGCGTGTGTTGGGTGTGATTCTTGGAATATACCTAATATTTTGATAGGTGTTGCAGATGTTGATTGAATATATTCTCCTCCTTCGTCGTGTGCGTCGATGGTTTAGACAAGCTGTTGACTTGTAAATAGATAGTGATATAATAGGTACATAGTAGTGGTCAGTACTATAGCAATATTATATAGCTTGAGTAAATAATATAATAAGTAAATAATATAGTATAGTAAATAATATAATAATATAATAATAATGAAGTAAATAATACTAATATACTAAGTTAATAATTGTACATAGTGTTTATTAGTAATATTATATATATAAATTATATATTAGATAAATAATTTGCATGAGTATAATTCTACCTCTATTTCATTTGTAGGAGTTTAGCTCTGTACATGTAATTTAACATTACCTAACATCCGATTGAATTGAATTTGTTTTAGAAAATTAAAGAACATGATCCAGGAGTATGTGTTTCTATTGTTTTATATAATTTCGTCAGTCAAAATTGCATTATCTTGGGATTATATTGAGCGATAACGTTATCTGCAGCAGCACTTGTGATTGGTACCTCTTTGATACACTATATAGATAAAACACAGATAAAACTTGCGTACCAAATTCGACGATTGCTTCATGGTTTAATTAAATCTTCGATATACATTTAAATTAATGCAGATTCGATAAAAGCATTGGAAAGTATGTTGCAAGTGGTAGAAATTAGCTCACTGTGTTAACTTTTAATAAAATTCGAAATTCTTTATATTAGCCTGCTGCATGTGACGCAAGTGTACAGCACGAACACGTTACATCTGCTTTTAAATTAAGGTAACCAGATGCTGGTCCTCGTCCTTTCGAAATCCTTCGTTCACATATACATACTTATCGAAGAGATCAGGAGAAACGAGTCGCAATTAAATTGCCATGCATTGATGCAATAAGTAAATAAATAAGAATTAATTTATGCATATGCAAATGAATAAATACACTTTCGATTCAATATATAATATACACATACAAAATTAATACGACACATACAGAACATATGGAACATACAAAATACATATACAAAATAAATATAACACATGCAGAACATATGGAGCATACAAAATACACGATATACACTATACACATACAAAAATACGCTATAATACGTGTCTTCACCCACGAAGTGAATCATTTTTATTTAGTCACCTAAGTCTAACACAAAGTAGGTCCACGGAAGTCCAGAGTCGTTAAATGTCGAGAAATCTCATCCTCCATTTATAATAGATTCAAACTACACTATTCAACACAAGACAAGAATTTCATCCAACCATTACTTATTTATTAATTTCGACAAAATTGTTATCGATGTCTTATATCGTGGCTTGATAGATTTACATTACAGGTCTGTCAAAAGTTTTCGAATTTTCAGATCAATTTTTATTTAGTCACCCAGGTCTGACATAAAGAAGGACCAAAGTCGTCAGATATCGACAAATCTCATCCTCCATTTACAGTAGATACAAACTACACTATTAGACACGAATTTTATTTACCAATTACTCATTTGTCAATTGCAATAAAATTGTTATTAACGTCTCATATAGTGATTCGATAGATTTACACCAGGTCTGTCAAAAGTTTTCGAATTTTCAGATCAACCTAATTAAAAACGAGTCTTACGTTTGACTCTAATGACACATAAATGATTTAATAGGTTTACAGCAGGTCTGTCAAAAATTTGACGAATTGTCAGATCAGCCTAATCAAAAACTTGTCAAATTTTTAGATCAACCTAATTAAAAAGGAATCCTATGTCTGACACTAATGACACACAGATGATTTAATAGGTTTATACCAGGCCTGTCAAAAATTTGACGAATTTTCAGGTCAGCCTAATCAAAAACTCGACGAATTTTCAGATCAGCCTAATCAAAAACTTGACGTATTTTCAGATCAGTTTAATTAAAAAGGAATCCTTCGTCTGACACTACTGACACACAGATGATTTATTAGGTTTATACCAGGTCTGTCAAAAACTTGACAAATTTTAAGATCATCTTAATCAAAGACTTGGCGAATTTTCAAATCAACCTAATTAAAAACGAGTCTTATGTCTGACTCTGATGTCGCACAGATGTTTATGACTCGATAGGTTTATACCAAGTCTGTCAAAAACTGGACGAAGTTTCAGATTAACCTAATTAAAAACGAGTCTTACGTTTGACTCTAATGACACACAAATGATTTAATAGGTTTACAGCAGGTCTGTCAAAAATTTGACGAATTGTCAGATCAGCCTAATCAAAAACTTGTCAAATTTTTTGATCAGCTTAATTAAAAACAAGTCCTACGTCTGACACTGATGACACACAGTTGATTTAATAGGTTTACAGCAGATCTGCCAAAAATTTGCCGAACTTTCGGATCAGCTAATTACAAGAAAAATTTATGGCACAATCTGTTGGAGCAGCGACGACTTGATAGGATGATTTCCTGTCGACCTTTTCTCTCGAATCCTTCGTGAAAGGGGATTTCTGATATGCCAAGGTCGGCAGACCCGTATTCATGGCCGTGTACGTGCTCTTTTCGGCACGTACCGCCACTTTCCCATAATGGCGCCAGTTCTCATCAAATAGCCTTGCAGATGTGCATGTAACGGTGTGCGCCGGCTATCCAGTAGTAGAATCTAAGTAGTAGAATCCGACGAAGATCGGACACCTGTGGCTTGCTTAGAAATACCGGCACTTCTCGTTCGCTTCGTTCACAGGGTTCAGAAACCTGTTGCCTTTGCTACAGATAACGGACTTCAGTGAGGGAACAAGTGAAATTAGGTTCTTGATAAATTATTGTACCCCGCTGTTTCAACATGCTATTTTATTTTACAATTCTAATACTATTAATATTTA
>NW_016913558.1:151853-211408 GCF_001483705.2 Eufriesea mexicana | reverse complement strand
AAATAATAAATACCAATAAAAATAATAAAAATGGTCGCATTGTTAAAAATATTTATATCTAGGTTTCCAATTTTCTTTTAGTCTTTTGTGACCCTAAATTCTATTAATATTATTATTAATATTTATTAAAAAAATGCTTTATTATTAAAATAATAATATTGGCAAAAATAAATATTATTTTAAAAGATGCGTAATTTGTGAAAATGAAAATGAAAATTGGTCTTGCCAAAAAATATATATATATTCTTTCTGTATATCAAAATAAAAATAATAAAAACGGTAGTGATATTAAAAATATTTATATCTAGGATTCCAATTTTCTTTTAGTCCTCCGTGACCCAAAATTCTTTAAATTTCCACGTATGTAAACGAGACGAATTAATTATACATAATTTTCCCAGCTATTAAATTACGATTTCTTCAGGGTGACAAACAGGATTGCTTCAGCGATTATCCTCAAAACCAGACGACAATAAAACACATCTACCTATGACAGCACGTTAACACGATACTATTCATATACGTCCACTTTACATACATTATAAAACCATAATCTATCGCCCATAACTCGATTCCTCCCAAATGTAGCAAGAATCTTGCATCACTTGCAGGATTGTCCTTGGAATTCTTCGTCACCCTGTCTCGCATCCCGGGAACCTATACCTGCAACACCATAATTCGTCAGCCAGTAGTCTAACCCAATTTCCAAACCAACATACCCCCAACTTAACCCTGCTATTCCCATTTTCTTCTCATTTTCGTATGAAAATACGTGGCGAATACTCTGCACAAAGAAAAGGCTAAAGAGTTTCTTCAAGACTCTCTTTGGATTCCTCTCGAACGCTCGCAGCCATATATCTTTCTCCCCTCTCGAACCCCCAAGAGACTTTCTTTGAACTTGTTAACTGCGAGTACGTACTTGGTCTCTCGTTGTCCACGATAACATCGTTCGATGGTTGCAAGCCTAATCCGTGGTCATGGTGGTCAAAGACCTGTCAGTTATAGCGGAGGTCGGAGATTTGGGTCAAGAACGCGAGCCCTTTCAGGTGAATGGGACACCTGTGACCGCCTTTTTGTTTCACGTTCCTGTTTCACTTTCCTTTACCAGTGGCGATCGTGTCGAAATTCCGGCGTTAAAAATACCCCGACGATGTTCCACGCTGGTCTGCAAGCTGGTAGCAGTCAGATGGTCTAAAGACTCGTGTTACTTTGCTCTTTCGATCGTTTCCATTAGCTTCCTCGTTCTAAACGAGGTTGTCGTCCTTGTTCGTAGACAGTCGGTTGAGAAAACGGGTAAAAGTTAATTCGAACGTCGAATAAGATCGTCATCCGCTTCTTTCTGCAATTTACTACTCTGGCCAAGTAGGATAAGGTCTTTATCCTTGATTTTTGATATTAATGAATGTTCTTTCAAAATTTCGTCACTTTTTAATGCACCTCCAGCATCCAGGTCGATGTGCACATATCTTAAATGTATCTGTCGACCTGGATTTAAAAGGTACACGTATTTACGGGTGACGATGTTCCATTAAGAAGCAGAGAATTTTTATTCGACTCGGTCGTTAAGATAACTGGAAACGAAATGTGTAGTTGAGGTATTAAAGAGCGAAATTATTAAAATGAATTCGCTTTTTGAAAGGGAGGCCTGTAGGACTTTGTACTCCACTAGCGCCAATGCGGAGACTTTAGTAACCTTCATCTGTTATGCAAGTAACCTCCAATTTATTGTAGGAACATTCGTAATTCTCAATTGTTTACAATATAATTATTTTATCTTCACTAAGAAAGGTGAAAAATCGAGTAAAACTACTGTATAAATAATTTTTAATAGATTTTTCTAGTTTTTCTTTTCCCGAGATACTCACCCTTCGAAAGGAACTCTTGTAGCCTTTGTACTCCACTAGTGCCACTGCGGAGACTTTAGTAACCTCGATCTGTTATGGAAGTAACCTCCAATTTATTATACGAACATTCGTAATTCTCAATTGGTTATAGTATAATTACTTTATTTTCATCAACGAAGATGAAAAATTGCATAAAGCTATTATATAAATAATTTGTATTAGATTTTTCTAGTACTTCTGTTCCCAAAAGATTCTCTCTTCGAAAGGAATTCCTGTAACCCTTTGTACTCCACTAGCGCCACTGCGGAGACTTTAGTAACCTCGATCTGTCATGGCGGCGATAACCTCAAATTCATTATACAAATATTCGTAATTCTCAATTGGTTACAGTATAATTACTTCTACAATATAACTACTATTGTGTAAATAATTTCTATTAGATTTTTATAGCTCTCTCCTTCCCAAAAAATGAATGAGTTTCCAAATGAAAAATTCTCAAATTAGAATTCTTAAATTGAAACAGAGTACAAATTTTCATCTGCGATCCATCTTACGTACTATATGTACATATATGTATCTTACCTGTACCTGTACCCCAAGATGCTTCTATTATAGTTCCAAGAATGCCAGAGCAAATGGTTTGATGATCTCGTTAGCGATGTTTCCTCTTGTCTGACCGGCGGAATTGGCGGAACGAAAAAGGGACTTAATGGCATTCGAAGTCATTGCCGATGGCATCCGAAAATAGAGATAGATCAAAGCCCCGAAGCTGGTCCTGTGCTCGTCTTATTATTCCAGCTCATTCATGGTCGCCGTCGTGCCACTTATTGGTCGGCCTATTTGGAAAGGGAAAAGTGGACGACGATTGTTAGCCACGATAAAACATTCGTGGAAAGTTGTCGAGGAATGCCCGCTGACCTTGATTATTCTAGCTACCGTCCGCGGTGTTATCTGTTGCAGAGATGGTCAATGGTCTTTCTCTGGGACCGATCTATCGATATCTGTCTCGATCACTGGATCAATGGACGTTTGGTTAGGTACTATGGTTAAATTTCATCTGCTTTCAATATTTCAACGCGAGATCCGGATTTGAACCAGGTTCAGGTTTCGCGAGATCAGATAGAGTATAGATAAAATTAGGTAAAATACACAGGGTGTCCAATATTAATCGATAAATTACTCGTGAGTTACTCTTGAATGGAAAAATGGTTTGATGAGTCAGTATCATTAGAGATCATCAGGAATACACGATTTCATGAATATACATGTTTTATCACACTGTTTTATGCAACTGATTATTTCGATTTCATGAATATACATGTTTTATTACACTGTTTTATGCAGATGACTATAATTAATTCTGCGACTCGTGTCAGAAGAGATGGGTGTCATCACCGTAAGTTAAATCGAGTCACTTTCGTGCAGTAAAATGTTCAGAAAAATGTTGCTCATTATTGTTCTACACATTTCTCTTCAAGATTTGAATTTCGCGCCATTTGCAAAGTGTTGCCAACAAAAAGAAAAAGACAGCGTGACAGTTTACAAATGTAGGTTATTAAAAATGGCGCAACGCGTCTTTATTGTGGAGCAATATTTACAATTTTTAATTGGAAACCTGTCTATCAAAATTACTTATCAAAATTTCTATTAAAATTACTTCTTGCGTGAATTTCGGGACACCTATTATAAATATATATTAACATCTAGCATAAAATCTATTTCTAATTCCAATTTATGTATTTCCGAAGTTAAAGAACATGTAAAAATTTGCAATTCATCGCATTCCATGTTAAACCTTGTCGGTGAATACATGAATGTATGAATTATAGATAAGATATATGTTTTATTATTCACGTTTGGCGTCAGAAATATCAGATCCAGACCAGTCCTACGTTACAACGTTATTTTATAATTATACCTCATTCTATACATAAATATAACTGGAAATAAATTGGAAACAGAAATATTTCTTGTCTTTGATACAACATTCCATGTATTTAAATGTCGCGAAACTTTCTTCGATATTATAATAATGCTTCTCGATCAAAATATGAGAAACCTGAGAAACCTGATTTAGCCTAACTTCATAGTTGAATTTTTTCTTGACAGCTCAAGGTACTCTAGGGTTAACGCTCGAGATATGATAGCGATAGCGCTGAATTGTTGGTCAAATGCCAACTCGTTTAAAAGTTTTACGTAATGAATGATACGACAGACAGAGAACGGTGTTTCTCGCGGATGATGCATTGTGCAATGACAAATGTTGCAATGGTCTTAGACGTGTGCACACTTCGTGTCTGAGAGTACCCGTGAAGTCGTTCGAGAGAAGTATGAATAAATATCTTGGAATTCCTTTTCATCAAATTTTTCTTCATTCGCTATGAGCCTTGGAGCCAAACTCCAAGAAGCAAGCTGAGAAGGTGTCTTGAGATCATCATATGTACTCTTCGTGTTAAAAATTCAATATCCGGATTAATTAATAATATCCTGTTTCTTGATCACTGTTCACTGGTTTATCTATCGTTCCAAGTCTTCCTCTACAAGGAAACGATGACAGAAATCGAACATTCTCATCAGCAACGTCACCTAAGGTTTAACTAGACCTCTGATAAGCAAGTCAACGAACCATGTGCATCTCTATTAAATAATATCTAATCTTTCGAGGAACTGGTCATTGAAAGAACTTTATAATCCTATCAGTACGCTCTACCAATTCAATTAGCATCATCTATCAATCCTATTAGCATGATCTACCAATCAATTTTCTCACGAGGAACTGGTTAGTGACAGAAGCTTCCAATCTTATATTAGAGTCTACCAATCAATTTTCTCATGAGGAATTGGCCAATGAAAGAAGCTGCCAATCCTATGCTATGGTTTACCAATCAATTTTCCCACGAGGAATTGGTCAGTGAAAGAAGTTTCCAATCCTATGCTGTGGTCTCCCAATCCTATGCTATGATCTTTCAATCCTATCAGCATGCTCTACCAATCCTATGCATGCTCTGGCAGTCAGTTTTCACATGAGGAACTAGTCAGCCAAAGAAGCTTCCAATTCTATGCTATAGTCTGCCAATTCTATGTTATGGTCTACCAATCCTATGTTATGGTTTTCCAATCCTATCAGCCTGCTCTAACAATCCTATTCGCATGATTTACCAATCCTATGCTTGTTCTGCGAATAAATTTTCCCATGAGGAACTAGTCAGCCAAAAGACCTTCCAAGTTTATGCTATGGTCTGCCAATCCTATGCTACAGCCTACCAATTCTATGTTATGGTTTTCCAATGCTATAAGCACGCTCTACCAATCCTATTAGCATGATCTATCAATAAATTTTCACATGAGGAATTAGTCAGACAAAGAACCTTCGAAGCCTAGGCTATGGTCTGCCAATCCTATGCTACAGCCTACCAATTCTATGTTATGGTTTTCCAATGCTATAAGCACGCTCTACCAATCCTATTAGCATGATCTATCAATAAATTTTTCCATGAGGAACTAGTCAGACAAAGAACCTTCGAAGCCTAGACTATGGTCTGCCAATCCTATGCTACAGCTATAACAATTCTATGTTATGGTTTTCCAATCCTATCAGCATGCTCTAACAATCCTATTCGCATGATTTGCCAATCCTATGCTTGTTCTGCGAATAAATTTTCCTATGAGGAAGTAGTCAGCCAAAGAACCTTACAATTCTATGCTATGGTCTGCCAACTATATAGGTTTCCCAATGCTATCAGCATGCCCTACCAATTCTATCAACGTGATTTACCAATCAATTTTCCCAAGTTTTCCAGAAGTTTCCACTCCCCGGGTTCCTATGAAAAACCTCAGACCTGTACCACTCTATGGCAGCAACGTCGATTCCATATACCGCGAATATCATTAATCAATTTACCAATATCCGTTCACCATTTCCAATTAAACCATTACGCCCACGAGTTGCATAAAACGCGAGTGAAACCAGTTCGAACGGAAGAAAACGCGGCGGCGAGCGTGCAGCGAACTTTGGCAAATGCTCGAAAACGCGCTGGCACTGTTGTAGAGAGCGACCTTGATTCCCTTGGCCGGATTTATTCCGTTCGCAACGCGCTGCCGAAGCGTTCATCGGCGGTCATCAGCATCCACGAAGAAGCCGAGTGATTCCAAAATGTGGGTCGGCCAGAATCCTCGGAGAAAGTGTATTTTCCCACTTCGTGGCCTTCTGACGTTCGATATCAAGCTGTTCGAGGACTCCTGGTCCGTCGCTGAGCGATGCAACTCGCGTGCGTCCCACGCTTCGAAGTTCAAGTGAACATCGGCTCGCTGGGTCCCTTTCGAATGCGATTCTTCGGGTTACTTGACAGGATTCGAGACCCGTGGATCGCGATTGGCCGAATGATAGCGAGGAGTGTGGGCTTTTTGAGGAATTCTTTCGCAGATCGTGTTGCGTCAGAGCTGACCCTAAGTCCTCAGCTGCACTGTGCTGTCTACTTGGTCGGATGATGGCACAATTTTCTGCGTGTACAGGTTCTTTCGAAATATAGTCAAGCTAGTGAATTTTGACAGCTAAATGGTTTAGGTACGATTTTTTAACTCGCTCTTTCGCAAACCATAAACGTCAGAGCTGGCCTCGAATGGTCAAGCTGCAGCGTACGAGTTGTTTAAAAAGTGACATAACTGAGTCCAGTGGTACCTGTTAAAGTGATACTACTTGTATAGGTTCTTTTAAAGTTCGTGACTCGAGAATCATAATCAGATTCTTCCTTAGGCTATAGGTCTCAGAGCTAATCCTAGATCATCAAGATTCAGGAGACCAAGTTACTATGCTACTTGGTGAGAAGATGACACAGTTGGTTATAGTTCGATTGAATATATACAGGGATATGTTTGATTGACAATGTAAAAGAATAAGAAATATTTTATTCTGATATGTAAGCGATCTTTAGAATAGGATCTATAGACAGGCAAAGTCTCTAACTCTTTATGTCTAAAATACGTAAGACTTGATTATTGATGGTGAGAAGATTGGTTGAGGGGTGTCAAACACTTCGAGCCCAAGAGTAGTCAGCCCAATAAAGACCTTTGAAAAGAGAAATCTTCGAAATATTCATATACTCCTTCATCCTTTGACCACAAATGTATTACACATATTTATTACGGGCTAAATGAGACTAGGAGCAAAGAATAAACTAAAAGATTAGACTAATAACTGACCTGTGCACACCAAAATTTGCCTAAGACTCTCTCTGACCGAGTCTCATAAACTCCTCTAAGACTCTACCAAGACTGTGTCAAGAACTCTGTTTTAAAGAACTGTCTAAAGACTAGCCTTGCATCCTTATTTACATCTAACACTCTCGTCTATACAATCCTTGTGAACTGTCACTTGTCCTTCCACATGCACTCCAGATATTATGCTTCACCTAGGAGAAAAACCCAAATGCTCACATGCACTCACTTTCGAACCCTAAAAGTATTCTACATATATCAATTTTCTCTATTGGTCATTGATTATATCAATCCTGACAACTTTGTTGGGTCAGTGATAACTGCTGACAGACTCTGTACAGTTAGATTTTTATATAGATCATCAGAAGGTTGAAGACACTTCTCAGTTTTCAAATTCCTACTAGTTTAATTAGGTCGTGGCAATCTCACTTATCATTCTCACTGTCGCTAATAGGTGGATTCCTACTTGAAAGAGGTTCGAGGACTTTCTCGCAAGTCTTCAGTGAAAAGAAACCCTTCGTTTCCTATATATACAATTTCCAAACTTTCCAATAGTATCTTAGTCTGAGGCAGGGCCTGTTAGGTAGCCTTACTGGGCCCACTAGCATGCCTTGAACGAAACGCATCCCTTCCTTTTCCTTTTGTCGTTTTTAGCACCACCGCCACATCGAAGATACCTGCGACCAGTTGACAACAAGTGTGGGGAAGGACGACCCCCTCTCCCCTCTTCCCTCCCACAAAATTTTCATCTTTTGTTGAGGGATCTGATAGTCCTAACTCGTATCTCAACTTGGTCTATCAATCGTACGACATTCTCTGACCCAAAAAAATTCTTTGTTTAGGCTCGTGACGACTACGTAGTCTCACAAAGAATCCTTTGTTCTGAGCAAACCGACTAGCGGATGTTTAGGCTACCTATCCTTAACAGATTGTACACCTGGTAGATCTCAGCTGTTGGAGGGAATAAATACTTAGAAAAAGATACATTAAAAACGTCTCTACATTTTCACGATTGTGCATAGTGTACAGTGTATAGTGCATTCTTCAAAAGACTGTGCTATTTTTCTGCTAGGAGCTAAGTAATGGCGAATCGCTCGATATTACTAGACAGGTATGCAATGCGTGAAAATTGGCGTGACTGAAAAATATCTTCGCAAGTCGTGCAAGGTGTACATACTCGTTTCAAGTAGTATATTGAATTATTAAGTGGCTCCTTTCAAAAGGAACGTTGCTCCTTTGTGATCTCATCGCAGACTCACCACGTGACCTTAACACCAACGTTCGCACGCTCCTGCGTTCAGCAGACAAAGGAAGTGCGTGTAAAATCTCGCGAGACTTGGATTTTGGACGAAGATACAAAATCGTGTGAACATAACTATCTATTTTGTATGATCATTAATTAATATAATTTCACGATTCTGTCTATCTATCTCTATTTCTTCTAGCATACTGAATAATAGACCACCCTGTCTAGGTTGTCAAATGTCGTTTTGAGATTTGTGAAGAATGCATAAACATTCTTTTCCTTCTTTGCTAGTTAACTATGTGCTTAATTATGTAAATTGCATCTGTTGTAAATTGATTGCATCGTCTGCAAATTGCACCCCCCTTTTTTGAAATCTAGCTGTCCCTCTCCTGACTTCCCCTGTATGTCTTCCTCCAGTCTGTCATTAAAAATCCCTGTGTACATCTTGTATGCAGTGTCTAGTAAATTATTGCATAATTGCACCTGTTTTAAATTGATTGCATCGTCTGTAAATTGCACCTCCCTTTTCTGAAATCTAGCTGTCCCTCTCCTGACTTCCCCTGTATGTCTTCTTCCAGTCTGTCATTAAAAATCTCTGTGTAGATCTTGTATGCAGTGTCTAGTAAATTATTCCCCTATAATCCCTAGACTCTTTTCCCTCCCCTTTTTACAAAATCGGACTTACTCCCACTATTCTTCATTCTTCAGGTATTTCTTCTCCCCTCCAGACTTCTTGTATTTAATTAATCTAATTAATATGCAGTGTTGACAATAAAAAAATGAGAAATTAGCGCGTTCTTCTCCTCTTTTTTTCTTTTTTTTTTTTAATATATTATTAGCTATTTAATAACAGCATGAGTTAGCTAATTGGATCATATTGCGTGTAAGTAGCACAGGGATGCTGAGGGTCTGGGGTCGAGTTTGATGTCCATGGTTTCCGAAGAAACGCAGAACGTGTCTATTTTTATGTATACTTCTTGCGTCTTAATTACCTATGCTAAGTATTTTAATGATTACACGTATGTATCTTCTTTCCATACCAATTTTTTTCCTTGCATGGAGTATATATGTACCCAAGATGTTGCATATTCATGAAGATCTATGCAAGACTGTGTCCCACAATCAGCTAAAAGGATTCGTCTTATGTTTCTTATTTCGTCAAAATTGTCAATAATTATGATTTTTAATTATTTTAATCGAAGATTGTGACTATTTTCGTGACTAAGTTCACTATGATTATTCTTCATTACGTTTATCACGTGATTCGTGTTATATTTGAATAAGATGGTGTTCAGAATGGGAACAGAGACACGATCGAATGAGATTCCGTACTTTAGCTATTTTCGAAAAAATTTTACTCGCATCTCGTTGAGGACTCAAGTATATATGCACAGAGCACACAATGCTGTTACACAAATGAAGCGAGTTCCTGTTTCGCTCGTGCTGTACTGTTATTCCTCGTGACAACAGCTGAGGAGCATTATTCTCGAAGGATGAATGAATTACGCAATACTACCGTGTCATAATTATGTAAAACGAAACGAGACTCGTTCGATACCTGCGAATTTTTACCCACTCATTGTATAATATATCTCGTCACGAGAAAATTCGAAGAAGTTATACTAAGTCTCCACGATTTTTATTTTGATATAGATTAGTATTAAAAAATTACGAGCTAGGTGTTACAAGAATAAACATACTCCATACTGATGAATCAATTACATCATTGTATCTTTTAAGTAAACACATTTAACTGGAAACATAAATTGCATTATGTACACTATAGTTCTCGAGCCAGAGGAAAAAGAAAGTCTCTTTCATTCTCATTTGCATTATTAGTGGCACCGTGTGTACCACGTGAGAGGTAAACAAATTATGTTTGATTTCTAAATTATAAAAGCACGAGGACACTGCATGTCAACAAATCTATTACAAATTTTTATTAATGGAATTGGTTTAATAGGTACATAAAATAGTATATACAGGGTGTTCCAATAAGGGTAGTACAATTGTGGTGGAGGCGATTCTACGTGAAAAAACAAACCGAAAATGAAGAATAAAATTTTTTCGTTCGAAGCTTCGTTGTCGAGAAAATCGACTTTGAATATTCACTGAGTACGCGTGCACTGAGTTTCATGAATGAACCATAAGTACAACGGCGTGCTCTGTGAATATTCAAAGCCGATTTTCTCTACAACGAAGCTTCGAACGAAAAAATGTTATTCTTCATTTTCGATTCGTTTTTTCACGTAGAATCCCCCCTTTATAGGTTGTATCACGGATACTGATGTATCGATGATTTATTCATCTAAACAAGGAGACCGCAGGGCCTTCGGGTCACCAATTTAGCTCAAATTTTGTGGGATGATAGATTTAGTTTCCCTGGTGGTGAAGGAATACGATTATAGGTGTCACTATTCAATAATTTTTAAAATATTTGCGATTGATTTAATTCATAAACATTGAAACACTTCGAATGATAAAATTTTATTCTTTATTTTCTATTTGCTTTTCACTGTAGAATCATCCACTTCCCGATTTTACTACTATTACTGGGGCACCCTGTATATACCTAAAAATCGTACAAAATAATTTTCGAAGCTTGTAAATAGATAGACTAATGATCTTCCATTTCGCAAGGACCAAACTGTGTTTCAGAAATTCGATTTAAACGTAAAACGAGTCATTTTGCGCAAAATTTTAGCTTGTATTGTTATTAATAGTAGTACGACTATTTTTAAAGACACTAGTGATTATCCAAAGCAGTAAAGCTACCTAGACCTATCTCTAGAACTCTGAAATCTTTCTGAAATTACCTAATTAACCCGAATGTAGCCGAAAATTAGAAATTAACTCGCACTGGTCATATTCCCAAAAATTCGAAGCATCCCACGTTTAGAAATCGATTGCTCGCTGGACGCCCATCCTACTCACGGATGACTTCAGTGTCCTCGACGATCGTCATTGAGAGTTCACTCAACTTCCAGTATAAAGAGTCGTGGAGCAAAGGTCAGTGAAACAGGAACACTCTAGCAAGTAATCCGCTCATGACGATATTCGACCACACGATCGAGTAGGATCGCGATGCCACGGATACTCTATCTCCTTTCGCAATGCGTCATATATCACGTGTGTTTTGCATTTCGAGACTCTCCTCTCCCACCTGTCCGACCGATTTCTCGAGCAAAAATGAGCGAAAGGGGGGAAAAAATTTCGAGATGAAATTTTTTAAAAATAAAACACGTCTCCATTCGATGTAAAACTTCGGAGGACTTTCGCTATACTTAAATGCTTATAATTAGGTATTAGGTGAGCGGGGCACGGAAGGTGACACCTGTTCCTGGGAATTAGGTAACCGGGAATCAAAGGGCGGAAGAGTAGAATTTTACGCTTTTGCTCGGAAATGTTATGGTCTGGTCGGCGACAGTCTTCGACTAAGGAGTGAAAGTTCTTCTGCTAGGCAAACAGGCGCGGCTGCTTGTATTCCAAAGATTTGGCAACGACACGGTTCAAGTGCCGATGAGTGCTTGCTCTTCGTGGCTGGGCAAAAATTTTACTTTTTCTTCCTTTACACTCGCCGAACCGTTTCTTGCTGCGACCTTTTATGCCGAAGGCCTGATTTTCTTCGAATTTCTAAGCAATTTCTTATCTAGGGTGTTTTATGTGTCAGTGTTGTTTCGTGTAATGCTGTCTCTGTGAGTGTAATAATAATAAATGTTTATTCATAGGTGTTAGGTGTTTATTGGATAGAAACAATGTAGGTAATTGTTATTTCAAATTTTTATTATTGTGGTATTAGTTATTGGTAATGACAGTGATTTTAGTACCTAATCTCTGTCAACGTGATCATGACAGGGAGTACTGATACGATTTTAGTTTTCGAATTGATCGTTTGCTTTAGATTAAAGGGACTCGAATTTTACAGCAAGAAATTTTTTAATTTCTGCTTTCCTATGAGTGGAAGGTTTCGTTAAAACTGTTAAAACTGTCAAAGGTACAGTCGTAGCAAAGAATATAAAATAATCGTATAAAATTTGTCAGGAAAGAAAATTTTATTATAAGGTAAGTGACAGAAATTGACAATGTCACAGAGAATTTATATTACCAAAAATATTTCTGCTTTCCTATGAGTGTAAAATTTCGTAAAACTGTTAAAACTGTCAAAGGTACAGTCGTAGCAAAGAATATAAAATAATCGTATAAAATTTGTCAGGAAAGAAATTTTCGGTGAAAGAAATTAACAGTGCAACAGAAGATTTATATCCTCAAGTATATTTAAAATAAAAATAATCTAGAGCTACCAAAGACAAGTAAAATTGGAATAACTTCTCTACCAAAGAGAATAAAAATAATTTGACAGAATCTTGCAAGAAGCTCGTAAAAATTAATAGGCTGGAGATAACGAAGTAAATTATTTTCCACGACCTGTTCGAAATGCTACTCTGTCCGTGAAATCGGTTGCAAAGAGACGCAACACCCTCCTCTAGTTACGTAACCACCGATTCCTCTTCTCATCCAAGTATGCACATTTTTCTCGAGCATACTCGGATGGTCGACGCGCGTTTACCGATTCTAATGACAGGGTGAAAGCGTCCTTCGTGTAGAATCGATGAAACCTAAGATCGCAGGCTCGCTTGACAAATGTCGCTTCTTCGTCATCGAAACTGAACTTTGGCCTTGTCATCCTTTCAAGATGCGGAACACGCCTCGCATAGTTGCCTCTTACCAGCCATCTACCATCTAGACCTAGCCGAGGATCCACTAACTCACCAGGATCACCGTCTGTCTAACTTAACGATCCAATAAAATTCACAATTCACTCCTGCAAACATTTTGCAAACTAGCCTTTCCTTCTCTTCCCTCTGAGCTCACTCGAACGAGCACATGGTATTGCATGAGAATGTGTTTCTCGAAACTAAATGAAAGGAAACCCTGGAAAATTCGTGGAAATTTTCGGCTGACAAGATCTAGACTATTTTCTAAATTTGGGGAAACTTTAATTCCATTTGTGTTTCAAAAACTTGGAAATTAGCTGAGAACGTCCATCAACTTGCAATGTATTGAGCAGAAGTCTGATCAGAATTCTCTGAGAAATTATTTGGGACAAGTGGACATGTCTTTAAAGATGTCTACCTCTTTTGTGACTTAAATTGCTTAGAATTTTTGTTTTTATATAAATCGAATCTCATTTTTAATTTTTTCATTGTATAATTTTTGGCAAGTGCTCATTGTGACGCTTTGGTTCCTGAAATAACGTATGAGGTGTAAGTACCGAGTGTAATTGTGAGTATGTAACGGTTTGTAATGGAAGAGACTGATTTAAAAATGCTTTTCGCGCGTTAAAAAAGTATCTTTGTATCTGAAAGTCTCACAAAGTTGACCGTTTATTTTAGACGTGTCCGATTGACCGTACGACGTGCAGACTAAACGCAGAGGGGGTTAATTTAGGCCTAGCTAACCCAAATTGTTCCGCGGGCTACCTGGAGGAGCTTCTGACTTCTCTTGGGCCCCATGCTACGAACCAAATAACCGAAGTATTCGAGCACTATATTTCTAGGCAATTCCTGAACCCAAAAATCCTAATTTTGACATCAATTTATCTGTAATTATCTTTATTACCTTTATTATTTATCTGTAGCGAGTTACGCAAGGAGCCATTTTGTTTTATCAGTAGAAATTGTCCAGAAAATGTCCTCAGGAGGATGAAATCGACAATTAATATTTCCTCGATGTTTTTCACGAGAAGAAATTATTATCACAGGCAGAAAGAATAAGAAGAATTAAACCTCTATTTAAAAAGTTGTACTTTCCCGTTTATTTATAAATTATCGTTTAAATCTACATAACCTTTTATGAAAGTCGGAATATTTGGGTCAAAAAATTCCCTGTTCCCCTTGAAATAAATCGCCGTGAAGTGCCCTCGTTGCTCGCTGTAAACGAATCTTAATAAAAACAAGAAAGAAGTGCACTCGCCAATGACAAGCGAGCCGCCATTTTGTTGCGTCTCGAAGGGGTTAAAAATACCTCGATACCGATCTCACGACCAAGGTTAACTGCTTCTTTCCATAAGGCTGCTCGGTTACACAAGGCTACACGTTCGATCCAGTACGGGGAATTTCACGGGTCTCGCAGCGCGGGAAATTTAAAAATTCGCGGGGACTTATACGGTGACGCGACTATGACGCTCGTGAGTCAGCTGTTTCTCTGACGAACGCGAAATTGGGATTATAAAATTGTACGCCTCGAGAAACCTCGTGACACCTTGTAACGTTATTCTCGATGTTTTGCCGAGATCCGCCAGGTAATTTCGCGAGGTAGGCGTCCTCAGTCGTCGTTCGACGATGCTTCTATATTTAGCCGAGGCAATCACCGCTCGTGATTAATCGTGGTTTCTTCTAAATCGAAAAGTCATCGCTTCTTTAGGCACGCGGGATGTTTAAAGTGGTGCATGAAGAATGCGTTGCGTGATTACGTTTATCGCGGGACAGGGTGGAGGAGTGGAAGAAAGTTGCATGCACGTGCATCACAATAGGTATGTACGTGACAGTCATTCGTAAGAATAATTGCAGTGGTCGCGATTGTAATTAATTTCTAGTGATTTTTCGACTAGGGAATAGTTGCACTTTTGACATTTCTCGAGTTTTTTAACCTCTGACTGCCATTTTTATTATGAAATATTGTGTTTAGGTTTAGTAGGCATTCTATGTGTAGAATAAAATAGGTATAATATTTATAGTCATCGAGAATTAATTTCTTCTTTTCTTTTTATTTTCTGATGAAGCCATGAAAGAATTTAATATTTGTCTTAAATTGCCATTATTATTATTATTATTATTATGAAATATTATGTACAGATTTAGTAAGAATTTTATACGTGGAATGAAATATGGATGATATTTATGTTCATTAAGTATTAATTTCTCCTTTCTTTTTCTATTTCGAAGAAGCCATGAAAGAATTTAATGTTTGCCTTAAACTGTCATTATTATTGTTAAATATTATGTATAGATTTATTAGGTATTATTAATTTCTTCTTTTCTTTTTGTTTCGAGGAAGTCACGAAACAATTCAATGTTTGCCTTAAACATTTTTGGCTGCCTTTAAGAGATCACACTGTACATATGTAAATTTGTTTCGAGACTCTTAAACCTCGTGTTATGTAACACGACGAGGTATTGCATAAAATGTAATTCATTAATTTTTCGAATTTTGGTGTCACTGTCTTATATAATATATAATACATGTTACTACTGTTTCTGTCGATATGTATGTCGATAAATAACTCTGATGACGTTGCAAAGATTTCTTCACGACCATATGATTCATTGAATTAAAGAAACGTTTAACCAATTTAATCTAATAGAAATTATTACAAAGTAAAATAAAGAGAGAATAATAAATATTTCTTAAATCTATTTCCAACATTTCCAAATTTGCAATAATTACTTTTGTTAACACTAAACTTACCACTGTTTAAGTTTTTACTCACCTTCGCGATTTTTCTTCCAACACACGTGCAATCGATCTTTAAATCGATCGATCATTCCATTTTTCGAAGATTCTGCTGCTTTCTCGTTCGCATTTTTCAGCCATTCGACCGTGTTTAGCGTTAGAGGCTCGAGCTCTCCAAAATGGCGACGTGATTAACTCCAGGGCGCCACCACTGGCGCCTCGCGCGCCATCTACAATTCCTCATGAGCCGAACCATTGATTTACTCGTGTTATGACAGCTGTTTTTGGCAAAGTTTGCATCGGTGTCGATCAAGTTCTCGTTGGCACAGTCCACGTTGCGAGTGGAGCATACAGTCCATCGTAACCTCACTTTCTCCTTTTACAGAATGGCGGAACTGGCTCTATTCGATTTAGGACGATCCCGGATCGTCCACCCGGTCCCTCGAGTTTCTTATATTCGATCGTATAACTGGTAAACGCCTGTCATGGTATCATTCGATGATGTAACTTGATCTTGGTCCTCTGAGATGCCGTTTAATAAACGGTGGCTACGAGGTGTCGAATTAAAACCGGATTGAGGAACAGTGAAATTTTGGAAGACGGGGGATCTAGATACTCGTTGATCCATTTTCTGCATTACGCATGTGCTCAATCGCGCTGAAAGCTTTCGTAACGAGAGAGAAGGTGCATGTTGTGGCGATCTGAAAGGAAGTTTTTGGTAATTGGATAGGGAATGTGAAACTTCGAGGACGAAATAATGGAGAGATCGGAAATTGAGCAAGTTGTGTCAGAAAATGAGAGCACTTCAATTTCAACGAAATTTTCACGAAATATTCCATTAATTTTTTTTTTCATTTATCCTTCAATTAATCTACAATTTGTGCCATGAAACATTCGTAAAATTATTTTATCGCTTTGACTACTTTAATATGCTACTTGAGCACGCTACAATGGATACAATGAATTACACGGTTTAACTTTTATAAGTGTTTAAAAATAATTGCATGCGGGTAAAAAATGATCGTTAAGTTGATAAATGGTAATTATGTTTCTTCTACCGTGTGAGTAATGTTTCAGATCGTTTCATTCAGAACGTTTAATAACTTATGATAGATATCAAAGAAACAAATCTATTACGCAATATCTTTTTTCATTTTCCAAGAAACAGTGATTATTCCTTCGTTAATTGATTTACCTAAGCTGTGTGTACATTGAAAAATATTGTTAATATTATTAAAAAATAATTTCAAGGATTAAATTATAATAACGTATAAATTCAATTCCAATATATTATTATATACAGAAAAAGGCATATAAAAATATCTAGAGAAAATATTATACATTTAATAAATTTATTAACATATTCAGAGTATTAATATTCAAACTAAATTGATTGTTTCGCATGCAAATCAGCATTATTCGCAGTGTGCACTTCTGCTGTGTCCACGTGCGATATGATACGCACACGTTGATTAATTTTCATGATCGAAGCACATCTGATTCACTATCGTTATTAATACTTCGGATCACTATGTCGAATCTGCACGGTGCAAAGGTTAACTTTGTTTTTCCTAACAAAACTGCACGCGATCTGCAAGATAACTTTCTAATCCACAGTCGATCAGGTGATTAACGAGAATGATCTCGTACGTGTGTTCGGTGCACATAATTCCAACATGAAGCAGAGAACTGACCACGCACCTTGCTTGTAAGCAGCTTCTCAAACAACGTGGGCGTAGTTGGCAAACTTTTAAGGGAAACGACCGTGTGTCTGTATTACACACGAGTGATTGCCTTTCCGTTTTGAATTTCCCGCGCTGGCGCTCTATATTCCGCCATTTGCCCTATTTCTGGCCAGATCTGCGCGCCACTGGCGGATGAATATGGAACCAATTGATCGAGCGTAATGGACATTGGCACACACGAAGAAGCCATTTTGGCAACTTGGGTGAAAATTCAGTCATCTTGGGATTACGGTAATTTCGCAATGCTGATCGTATTATCGCCGAAAGTGGCATGATTAAAACATGAAAACAAGGAGCTCAAGGTAAATGATGTCTATAGGTAGGACGCGAGTAGGGGGAAAATTTCCATGGATAATGTCAACTTTTGGCTCGAAATTCTCGCGTGACTGGGCTAATTATGTTCCAAGAACGATTAATGATATCTCATCGAGTTCCTTTTCCCCTTTTCTCCGTGAGAATGTCAGTCGGGTTATATTTTTGCGAATTTTTTTTCCCCCCTGTTCCTTTCGAATAACGTATACAGGCGAGAGGTGTCTTGCGACAGAAGCACTTCCACCGACCATGCAATCTTGCAACATCCGTCGTACGCATTTCTTTAGATCATCGTAAGGTGTTTTTGCGTGTTTTGAAAAAAGGATCCTTTTAGCGTATCGTTGCATCGTGTGTGTATCAAAAAGCGGCTCGATACGGTTTGTTAATGGAATATTGGCATGGAGACGGGTTATTTCTCTTTTATGCGTGCCATTTTGTGTGAGTTGTATAACTAACTAGAAAATGGAGCAAGAAATTTCATATTACTATTTTTATTATTCTTTAGTATTAGTTTTATCCTCTTTTTGACGTTGTTACTGTCTTTGCATTTTTAAATTATTGTTTTTTTCTCAGCATCTTGGAATTATAATTGTTTATTATTTTTGTCTTCATTGTTTTTAATATAATTGACGTAATAATTATTGTTAATAATATTTCCAAATAAAATAATAAAATATTTAAAAATACGTTTTTGAAAAAGTTATTTTTGTTTTATTTTGTTCAGTTTTCGATATTATTTTCACCCTGTAATAAAGAGTGCTTAGTTCCAAAGCAAATGAGCTTATAATAAAGTTGATAAAGTTCACAAAGTTAACAAAGTTCGTAAAGTCAATAAAGTTGATAAAGTTCACAAAGTTAACAAAGTTCGTAAAGTTAATAAAGTTCGCAAAGTTCACAAACTTGACGAAGTTGGCAAACTTGATAAAGTTGATAAAACTGATAAAGTTCGCAAAGTTTATAAAGTTATAAAGTTACTATGGTTCGCAAAGTTGATAAACTGGGCAAACTTGGCAAACTTGACAAAGTTGATAAAGCTGATAAAGTCGACAAAGTTCGTAAAGTTAATAAAGTTTGAAAAGTTGACAAACTTGGCAAAGTTGATAAAGTTTACGAAGTTCATAAAGCTATAAAGTTACTAAGATTCGTAAAGTTGATAAACTTGACAAACTTGGCAAAGTTGATAAAGTCGATAAAGCTGATGAAGTTCATAAAGTTAACAAAGCTCGCAAAGTTCATAAAGTTATAAAGTTAATGAAGTTAAAGTTAATAAGTAAACTGTTCCGATCCCATGCCTAAGTAACACCGATTTTTCTCTTTAAGTTACACTGTACAAACTGCGTTTAACAAATGTAAATCTCTTCATTACTACGAGCTAATTACCAATTAGTTTACGTTACAATTCCAAAAATTCGTTAAGACGAACAGCAATGCGTTTATTTCCCGTGCTACTAAAATATCGCAATTAAACAACGCGATGAAAACGATGAATGGATAAAAATTCTTTTCAACCGTCTAATTGGCAACACGTATACACTAGCCATGAAGTTTCACGCGTCTCCATCTTGATTTTCATCTACCTTTCTCGCAGCACCGCCGTGGCTAATTGTAATTAACGTCTCGTTCCTTCCCCGAAACAACGATGAATATTAATAAACAGTCAAACAGGTCTGTCTGGCATAAAATTGACCCGATTATGGCTCGAAATTAATGGTAAATTGCAGCGGTGAAATTAGAGGTTTTGAGGTTAGGTTTGTGGGAGCAGAAAATGGCGGAAGAATAGAGACTCGAGATGAGAATTTGACGATTCTAGCTTCCTCTAGAACCCATTTCAAAAGTATTCTCTACTATTATCACTAAATGTTACTAGACTATTCTTATTACTAGACAGAGGAATATTCTAGTGAATATTAACCCTTTGGGAGATAATCTTTAGTCACCGTTTAATAAAATTTCGAAGATCGATATTAATTGGTACACCAAATTTAGGATAACGTAAAAACGTGTGCGAGCTATTGAAATTAAATAACTATACTAATTATTATACGATTTTTCATTTACCAATTCTAAATAATATCGTTGGTTTCATGACAGAAAATCTTTGAAAATCTTCGAAAATCTTTGCAAATTTTTGAAATCGTTGAGTGCAAAGGGATAGAACTTTCAACCATTCTGTATAAAATATAAATCTTGAAACAACTCTACCCAGAAAGATAAAAGAGAAATATGTACATACGTCCAACTACAAAAGAAGCTTCGTCAGCTCCTCAGACAGCATACCGATATGTGCTCCCGTCCACGTGTCGATTTGAATCATGCTCGGGATTAACATAACCCTGGACCATCGAGTCGTAAATTAAAAAGATCTACAAAATCGATCGTGGGCTACCAAAGAGGATCTCTGGAATTACATTCGAACCACGTGTATCACAGTCGCATCGCGCTCCGTTCTCGAAATCCCAAACGCGTGGCTGGTCCTTGACTTTTACACTGAATAAATTAGCCTGTGAAATAGCAAACCTGCTGACTTACCAATCGAGTAACTCATACCTCGCCAACCCCTTTGCCTCTTTACACCAACCGTGCCTTGATTATACCCTTCAGCCGCAATCCTCGCTTGCAACACGGACCATTCGCGTTTTCTGGGACAAGGAAACGCGTAATTGGTGAACGAAGGCGTGGGCTAGTCACCAATGGACGGGACCAATTGTGCAGAAACAAAGTCATAAGTGAGGTGAACTGTTGCTTGTAAAACAATAACGATCGGTCGCCGAGAAATGTCTCAAACGGTGCTAGAGTCTGTCAAGAGACCAGCTAGCGCACAAAACCGGTTGGTAATTAAATATTACTCGATATGTTACATGTTTCTAAGTGTTACATATCTATCAACAGCTTCGCCAATTAGATAAGAGACAGGATCAAGACTCATTCATGTTTGTTTTACACGGTGTACGTAACAGGGATCATTTTTCGATGAGAATCAGCACTGAGACGTCCTCGTTTCACGTTTAGAGAGAGGCTAGGGTAGTGAGATAATACGAGGAAGAGGAAAACATTTTTGTCGAATACTTTCACCGAGTTAGCGATTCAATGATCCATCGTTTGGGAAATGATTTGAGCAATCGAGTGGGAATTTTGGCAACGAAAGTCGAGTAAGGATCAGGTTGTTTAAAGATTCTGATGAAAAGAACTGGAATTTTATATAGGGTCATCAATTTTTATAGCAATGGAATGTTTTTTATATTTAGCATCTAGATATTATACACCATTGGCCAGTTGCACAATGATTCGCAATAATTTGCCAGTTGCTGAGGATCTTGTCGTAGGTTGCGCGGTCTTCGCAATTTTCTGAGTTATAGATTAGATCACTGGTATTAATGACATATTTAAAAAGCATTCACGGTGAACAGGATTTTGTAAATTATGGAAATTTATTTGGATAATTTCCTTGGAGCCCCAAGAATAATCATTTTTTCTGCCAAATTTGAATTTTTGTATAATATCACAATCATCTTGGTAATTATACAAAATGGCGTCTCCATAAATTTTACGCGAATTTCGAATTTTAAAAGGGACCAGCAGGAATTGATATACGGATGTGAAAATTAGTAGAAAATGATTAATAATTAATTAAAAGGGAGTTTGTTGTTATTAATTATGCTAATCGTAGAAGATCGTGTGTGCATGCGAGTGTTAGTACACGTGACTAGGGAATGGTGAAATTTCACTGACAATATTAGTTCAATTGCGCAAAGGTGTGCACGGATGTGCGAAGATTTGACAATCGATTTTGAGTCATTGGAAAATTCCTCGTCGTCCATGGTGCGGCTGGTTCACCTGAAATTCCTTGATTGCGACGCGATTAGGATTAAAATGGTGCTCATTTATATGAAAGTCTGCTGTTCGGGAACGACAAGAATTTTATTAAAAGAATTTAAGAAAGTCCAGACTGGTGGAGAAAGGGGTTCATTTACATCGACTTAAGAATTATCAGCGTCAACCACTGCAAGCATGATGGCAGGGAGGTGTCATAATCTTCTCACCACCCTGCACGATCACTTTTCCTTCGAGAAACCAGATTTCTCCCAAAAATATCTTCGCTCCTTTCAAATCGACTGGATATACGTAATACGTGTAATTGGTTGATGATTCGATGACTGGACTCTTCTTTGTAACAATATAGTTGTATACTCGTCGTTTATGGTTCGTTATAATATGTCGAGGACGCTTCGAAGTGCATATGCACTTACGATTTTAGAAAAAACCTGTTTGATTTATGTGAACGACGGGAGATAATCCGCTGATGACTATCATTACTGATCGATCATGTATGGTGTAATATACAGAGTAATAAAGTGAAAATTAAAAGCACAGAGATGCTTGAGATCGAGGGGAGGAGAAGGTTAACTTGTTGGGTTCCTTTTAGTAATAGTGTAGTTATAGTTATCTCATGGAAGAAATTTTTGGAAATTTCACAGGATGATAATATTTTCTGAATTTTACATTCTAAATTGTCTTAAAAAATTTTTTCAGTATCATAAATAATATTATACTATAGTGAATTGAATTCATTTAATTAATTTTAGAAATATTAAAAGGGGGAAAAATAGATTTATGTTCCCACATATTGTTGCCAATATTTTCTGAAGAAATGTTTCGAGTATCATAAATAATATTATACTATAGTAAATTGAACTCCTTTAATTAATTTTGAAAATAATAAAAGGGGGAAAAGTAGATCTATGTTTCCACATATTATTGCCAATATTTTCTGAAGAAATGTTTCGAGTATCATAAATAATATTATACTATAGTAAATTGAACTCCTTTAATTAATTTTGAAAATAATAAAAGGGGGAAAAGTAGATCTATGTTTCCACATATTATGGCAAATATTTTCTGAAGAAATGTTTCGAGTATCATAAATAATATTATACTATAGTAAATTGAATTCATTTATTTAATTTTGAAAATAATAATAGGGCAAGAAAGTAGATTTTTTTTCCCTTTTATGTTTTCACATTTTATTCCAAATATTTCCTGATTTACCAAATAATAGGTACCATTTATTATTATTATTGTGATTATTAATGATTATTTTTTAATTGCAATATTTTTAAAAAGATTCTCATGTTTATGGTGTTTATTATTATTTATTATTATTTTCGTTCTTATCATTCTTACGTTACAAGTTTGTTAATATTGGGTATTATTATTTCCTTTTCTCGTTATCCCTGTCACTTAAATTCCTTGCAAAAATTTTTTAATCGTCGTAAATGCGATAATATTTGAGAAATTGATGATTTCTTAGCTGTAACACGGTTTTCTTTTAATATTAAACTCGGTGAACGGGAATACGCAGACGACATTTGTGATACGTCGTGATAGCTCGAGGACGGTTCACATACTTTCACATTCTTCGAGTTCGGATACCACTCGTCCAACTTTCAGACGAGTTATCGAACAGTCCCGGGTGCCGAAATTTCTACCAGCCGTAATTTCACGTGGTATCCTACAACACTGTATCGTCTCGTGAAGAAAAATTTTGGTTTAGTGGAGTTGGACTCGAGATCATTCGGTGGTCCTTTCTTCTTGGTGAAAGCACGTCGATTGGAACACGTGTTCGCGGACTGTGTTATAATTAATATAATTGTCACGAGAAAAACAGAGATTAAAATATCAAATTCTTGTCTCTGCTATAATTGAAGACTCATAATTTATGCTTTGATATTTTAATTAATTCTAAAATATTAGTCATTTCAATAATTATTTATTTATTTATCGTGGCTTATAATTTATAATTTCGAGTTTAATATTAGGTTATTTTTGCTTCCAATTTTAAGATAAATAATAATTAATTTCGAAATATTAGCAATTTTGATAATTATCTGCGTATGGTAGTTTATTAGGTAAATTCGAGGTTGATTTTCCTTGGTTGCGTTATTTGACGTAGAAAGCGTATTAAAATTTATTAGGTATTAATTTCGGACAATGAGAAGAAATCTTGGTGATTCATTTTCTGGTATTATGGTTGGAATCGATTAAATTTGATTTCTACCGAGTTCTTGATTAAAATCATTGCATATGATATCACTCGAAATTATTCGAGTGATTCATGGTATCTGCAGGGATAATAATAGTAATAACCTTAATTACAGGCTCGATGTGCTATGAAATTTAGATATTTATCTCAAAATTAGAATTCGCAGAGTGAAAACGAAGGAATGAAAAATTATCTTTTAAGATACCTATATTTTCGGTTATACACACATTCGTGACATTACGATTTGCGTGTTGAATTTAAGTTAATAAATACTATTAGATACAAGAATTTAAATATAGAGCAGTGTGATAAATATAGTGAAAAATAAAAGTACAAAGTATCTAAGGGACCAGAAAATATGTTAAAGAGTAGAATTTAAATGTATATAATTACAAAATGAAAAGCTACAGGAATCTAAATATTGCATGACACGTGACATAACGTTAAAGTAGAATTTTAGTGTATGTTTATTCAAATATACTATTCCATAAGGTAAAAGAAATCTCGAAGAATCTGAAGAATCAGAAAAATTGAAATAATCTAACGAATCTCAATTTTGTAATTATTCAAATACATAATTTTAGAAAATGAGAAAGATCGAATGAATTTAAAAGACCAGGGAGACTTAAATAACGCGAAGAATCTGACATGTTGCCAATGTGAAATTTTAATTAACTATAATCCGAACAAAGTATCTCAATCAAATAATTGGAATAACTATAATACGTAATTAACTCTTTCACAAGCCACAGCATCAAGGTTGTGGATCTCAAAATCCCACGAAACATAAAAAATACCAAAAATGTTTCCAAATTAAAATAACCTAAATCTCACGACTCCCAAAATTGTATCAAATCGACTGTAATAATTAGAATATTCAACTGCTTGCATTTATGCATTTACGTAATTATAAAACGTCGTACATTGAATTTTTGGTAACCACTATATATTTATTCCATGCGTGATGAAGTTAGTTAAAAATTTTAAGAATTTTTCGAATTTTTGCGAAAAAATTCGCTGGTGTGATAAGTATAATAACTTTATAATTTTATAGTAATCTTATAATCATATGATCCCGAGATGGCAAGTCATGGTCGCCATTGTACTGCAAAGGGTTGACTCTCCCACGGTCTGAAATGTCAGAACGTCGTTTAAAAATCCCACGGTGCATAAAAAATCACGAAGGAGCTCGAGTAAGGAGCATAATTGAAATGACCGAAATCTTAAAAGGGGCCAAAAAATTTCGCAATTTCCGATCCATATTACCTACACGATTACCTTCACGCCTGTATGGTCAACCAGAATCCCGCTGTCGAGGTTAATAATGTTACCCATGGCACACCGCGCGTCCCCGAGACGACGAAAAAATGGTAACAGGAAAACGGGAATCTGGTCGGCGTGCAACTTTGCTTTTCGTTAGTTTTATTTGGTACGTTGGCTCACTAGCAGCCGCTGGCCTTGAGTAACGAAGCAACGACGGGAGAGGTAAAAGTGGGGTAGTGAACTTGCCTGCTGCCACGAAACTAGTTATCCAAGAATGTAATAAGCGGATACCGTGCCATGGAAATCACATGACACGCATGGACACACATCGAACACGGTCATTGCTCAATGTTGCATATCCTCCTATAAACATACCGGCCGTTTCATTTTAGGTTAACCCGGACCGGGCCGCCGCCATTAAACGGAAGCCGCCATTGCCGCGCGACTGTAGCGCCGCGCTGCGGCCGCGCGAACCCGCCATTTAAAGTTCATTTTTATAGGTGACCGCATTCTGTACTTCTTGCAATTGTCGGGAATGAATGATCTCGATGATGAGCGAGATAATTCTACTCGGTGCTTCTCTACTCCAAAGAGCCGAGAACCCTTTTCTAGAGCCAGTTTTTGTGACATGATTATTCTTAGTAGAACGTTATTAGTAGAACGTTATTGATTACGACGAGTACCTTTTTCTCGTTTCTTTGTGACACGAATATTTTTTGAATTTTAATTTCCTTTGAATTTTTATATTTATCGAATCTTAATATTCTTTCGATTTAAATATACCTTGAATTTCAATATGCTTTGAATTTTTATACTTTTTAAATTTCAATATTCTTCGAATTTTAATATTCATTGAATTTTTATATTCCTTGAGTGTCGTGTGTATTTCTCGCGTGGATTGGAGCGATGGAGGTGAAGTTGCAAAATCGTGGTAGGTGTTGGAAGAGTATTTATGGGTAAATAAGGGAGTTATATTGAGGGTTGAGCCTTTGTCAAGTATAAAACGCGTTGGAGATGCGATTATGAAAGTCGAGAGTGGAATTTTCGCTTTTATTAACTCAATATTGGAGGTAGTTTGATTAATCGATCGGCTTATTTGCACGAGGTTACGCGGAGAAAAGGATAATCGTGGACGTACTTGATCTACATCGTTCACGATCATGCATATTTAAATTTATGAATGGTGGGAAACGCTGCTGCCTTTGAGGACGGTGGAAGGTCTTGATCGTCTATTTAGATTCTTTGTTTCTCAACGCAAAACGTTAAAAACGCTATAATCGAGGGACTTTTATTATCATACTACGGAATTTCTAATTCGAATAATACAAAGAATTTTATAATTAAAAAAATTAAAGTTCATTTTTAACTTCAATTATTTCAAGGCGATTGAGGTCTCTAATTTTAACGAGGAAATAATTCTCAGTTCGAATAGGTGAGGAACCCTTTTCTCTCTTAGCCCAGAATACATTACAGAATTTTTAATTACAAGAAAGGAGGAATTTCTCATAGAACAAAAATCTAAGTATTCCAATTTTAATATGAAAAGAAATTTCACTGCAATGAAAAATAAAATGTTCAATTTCCAAAAGTGTAGCTACAAATTACCAATACTAGAAAGAAAAGAATTTCGAATTTTAATAAATTTCACGAGGAAGAAATTTCTTCTCGAATGTTACCTTTTTTCACACTCTTCTAAATTTATTAATCTGCAAAAATTCGATATGGAAGAACAATGATCCTTTATCGAGAACTAGGAAGAAAAGAATTTCGAATTTTAATAAATTTCACGAGGAAGAAATTTCTTCTCGAATGTTACCTTTTTTCACACTCTTCTAAATTTATTAATCTGCAAAAATTCGATATGGAAGAACAATGATCCTTTATCGAGAACTAGGAAGAAAAGAATTTCGAATTTTAATAAATTTCACGAGGAAGAAATTTCTTCTCGAATGTTACCATTTTCTTCACTCTCTCCCAAACTTATTAACACCTGCAACGATTCAATATCGAAGGACGATGATCCTTCGTCGACGACTAGGAAGAAAAGAATTTCGAATTTTAATAAATTTCACGAGGAAGAAATTTCTTCTCGAATGTTACCATTTTCTTCACTCTCTCCCAAACTTATTAACACCTGCAACGATTCAATATCGAAGGACGATGATCCTTCGTCGACGACTAGGAAGAAAAGAATTTCGAATTTTAATAAATTTCACGAGGAAGAAATTTCTTCTCGAATGTTACCATTTTTCACTCTTTTCTAAACTTACTAACACCTGAAAAGATTCGATATGGAAGGACGATGAACCTTCATCGACGACGCAATAGTTCAGACACTGCGTCTAACGCGTCCCTACCAGATACCAGCAGTATTTGCCTGTCGTGGCCTCGATTAATCCGCCGGCAGAGATGCGAACTTGTGAAACGACGTTTCTGCCATTTACTTGCATCCTGACATGCCCAATCCTTCAACTGGTCCCAGAGGCCGCCGGCTACTTGCGCGCACCTGTGTCGAGGTCCGGAGGTGTTCGTGGTTGTCGGTGAATGCGAAGAAATCGCGGGGAATCGGAATCGAGACCCGATGACGAAAGTAGGCATCGGTGTTCGCCGTGCGAAAGAATGTCGTCCTGGCACATCGCAGCTAAAGTGGCGAGAACTGGGAAGGAGACTTGGTCGCCGGTAACCCATTACGTGCCCACGAAACGTAAACAGTCGCGGGAATGACGGATCTTGTAAATAACAGTCGCAACTTCGTGAAACGCCCTATTACGTATTCCGCGTGCTCGATGCTCGCCGACGAGAAATCGGCGTGAATCGGGTGAATGTTACAGGAGTAAGGGAGAACTGGGTCTGGGGGAATTTTCTCGCCGGTTTTGAGAGAGACCAGTAGCGTACGAGTTGCTGTGCCCGAGGAGAAAATAGAAGCGACGATTTAATTGCAGGAAAGTTTGATTTTTTATTACCAGCCTAGGGATAATTACCGTCCTAGTAATGTGGTCAAGCAGAGAATTTTTTCCAAGGAAATTACGGATTTTTTTTTAATTAATTGAAAAATATTCGCTATTATAGTTTTCAACGCGAGATAATAGAAATTGCGGAAGCTGCGTAATTATATCGTACAGGCTGTTTCAAAAGTCGGATTCGGGGTGATATTTATGAGCCAGGAACATCGTAATTTGGTAGGATTTAGAGTTTCATGTTTCACGAATTCGAAGACTATTCGAAATTTACATTTGTCAATATATATTGAAAATTAATCGAAGAGTAGATGACGTGATCAGGTAGAACGAGAGATAAATATGGAGAAACAGCTATAACAGTAATAGCGAATAAATTGTCTTCAATTGGAATGAAAAGTAATATGTGTAAAATCAAGATTATTATAATACAAGATAACGGTACATTATGCTTATTATAAGCAAATTGCCTTGAGTCCTAGAAAAGTGAGTAAGAGATCAGATAGATCATTATCATACGTTATTATAGCAATTTGTAAATTCACCACGAACTTATCTCAACGAGCATCTATTCCTATACCAACAAAAAAAAAAAGAAAAAAAAAAGAAAAAAGTGGAATAAAATAAAATAATGCTCCAGTAACAATGTAACGTAATAATAATTCCGAGAAACACGCGTAATTTGTAATTTAAAACGAAACACGATGTAAACGATAAATACTTGGCATTTGAAATTTCCAATTGAAGAATGAGAAAAAATCAGGTCATTAATTACGTAAAGATAGCCTTCTATTATCAGTGGAAGTGTATAAAACACGAGAAAGATTATAGGTTTCGAATGAACCGTGAAAAAGTGGATGAATATCGTGTTAAACGTTCCTCGAGTAGTAAAATCAATGACACACGCGGCGGGACGCAGCGTAGTAGTAAATGGCGATATATGATCAGACTAAATGACGCGCTACTATCTACTACTACTATCAGCACGCGACGTGCTCAAGACATTCATAAAATGAATGTTCCGCTATTTGCACCGCCTCGGGTGTTTTATTCTCAATGATCTGCTATGTCAACGTTTCATAGTTACGAGCACACGTAATTCTATACTGAATCGTTGCACACAGTTCATACGATTTGTTTATGTTCTATATGCTCCGTGATACGATACTGAAAGCATTTTATTAATAAAATTACACATTTCCATCGCTGCTAGTTAACAGTAATTAGTTGGTAATTACTTGGGCGTTTAAATAGTATGTTTTTTTATTTTTTGCATTCCTTAGCTATATTTTTTTTACTGCTGTATTTTCGTCCGTGAAAAATTAGCGTGTATTAATTATAAATTTGCAAATTTCTTTTGTTCAATTTTTCTCGAATTCTTATTGGTCGATGATTTTCTTAATAATTTTGATAGAGGAATGATGGCGTTGAAAATAATTCTTCGTATTATCGAAAAATAACTTAATCTCGCCACAGATTGCAAGTTTATACCATTTTTAAGGTACTTCAAGCTTATGTGCAATTTTTGCATTGCAAGAATTTAATACGACTTAATTATGTTTACTGTATTCCACAAATTTTTAATATTTTTCATTATACTTAGTCTATATCTATTTCATAACAGAATTAATATTAATCGAAAAACTTAATATTAACTTAGATTCGAATATAAAATTTAATATGAATTACAAAATACTTAAAACTTGATATTAAATTATGGATTTGTATATCATTCTAATTTAACGTCACATTGATTATTAATACAATTATTATATTACATGAAAACTTAATATCATCTTTATTAAATAATTAACCGAAAAACTTAATATTAATTTAAATTCGAATCTAAAATTTAATATCGCATAAAAAATACTTGAAACTTGATATTAATTTATCGATTATTAATTTATTATTAATGCAATCATTGTATTACATAAAAGCTTAATATCATCATTTATTTTGACATAGATGTAAATTAGGTATGATATTATAATAAAATATTCTTCCTTAATATTCATCGAAAAATTTACTATATACTTGGATTCGAATTTAAAATTTAATGCCAAATAAAAAAACTTCTTAAAACTTGATATTAATTTATTAATTATTAATTGTATATATAATTGATTGAAAACGACAAAAATTTGACTAAGGAAGCAACGAATCACGTCTGACATACACACATTTCCGACAAATATTCACACGAGGTTGCGAAGAACTTACGAATTCCAAGTTAAGTCTTTCGGATCACGCTTCAACTTTCTATCGAACGCGTTTCTTCTTTTCCATTAATAATGAATTCCTCTTCCATGCAGAGTAGTACAAGCACACGGGACTGCAGGACGAACGTCGTGAGGATGATGAGCTCGATGCAAACGCAGCTGCCTGGATCTCTGCACGATTATCAAGTCGACCCTTACCGACTTCTCGAGGACGACCTCAAGGATGTCTACGAAGACATACGAGAGGTAAGTGTACTCCTACAATGAGTCACCTAGGATCTCATAGTCGCCACGAGTTCCACCGGTCATCGTCATCCTGCTAATTTAAGACCTCCGTTTTCCGTCTTCTTCTCGACTCAATCGACTCAACTCGACTCAATTAAATCGCTTTTCCTCTTCCTCTCGGTTTTCTTCCATCTTTTTCTTCCTTTTTTATCGAGAAGTTACGCGTTTCACGTATTCACTTTCTACAAAGGAGCGCGTGTCTCGCTGCGCGCAGACCAGTTTAGTTACTTGGAAAAATGTGGATGTCGAATTCCTTAGATAGAACTGTTATACGCTTTTTTCCGATTCTTTCCCGGATACAGCAGAGAAATGTCATATGCCTGAGAGACTGCGATGAAAGAATCGTGGGAATTTTAATTGTGATCACGTAACCAGTGTCAGTGATCAGTGCTGGCACTCTGGATGGAGTTTAGGTATAGAGTAACTATATCGATTAGGATTTCTATATAATAGTTAGGATAGCTATAAAATATTCGTTACAGAAAGAGTATTTTAAACAATTTTGTTTTACTTAGTAATCATTTATTTATTTATTTATTTATTTCACTTCATAAAGAAGTAATACAGTAAAATAAAAATAATTTAAAAAATAAAAGTAAAAATAAAACTAAAAGGAACACGATTACATAGAAACTTATACAGGAGGATTCATTGTTCTACATCCTAACTATATCGATTAGGATTTCTATATAATAGTTAGGATAGCTATAAAATATTCGTTACAGAAAGAGTATCTTAAAAAATTTGTTTTTGGTTAGTAATTATTTATTTATTTATTTATTTGATGGATTAACACCCTTTGTAAAGAAGTAATATAATAAAATGAAAGTAAAAATAAAACTAAAAGGAACACGATTACATAGGAACTTATACAGGAGGATACATTGTTCTACATCCTAACTATATCGATTAGGATTTCTATACAATAGTTACCTTAGCTGTAAAATATTCGTTACAGAAAGAGTACTTTAAACAAATTTTGTTTGGTTAGTAATTATTTATTTATTTATTTATTTGACGGATTAACACCCTTTATAAAGAAGTAATACAGTAAAATAAAAATAATTAAATAAATAGAAGTAAAAATAAAACTAAAAGGAGCACGATTACATACAAACTTATACAGGAGGGTACATTGTTCTACATTATAAGCACGCTAAAGGAGACTGCAAAGTATTGCAGTGCTTATAATTAAAGATTTGTAACCTGTAGCAATCTGATTGGCTCAGCCTTCAAACTGTCTGAGGATAAATTGAAAAAGTTTAAGTCAGCAAGTGAGTTGGCTAGATTACAAATTCTGTTACACGTATCAGTAAATCAATAATAATTATAATAATTCTATACTGAATGATAGAGTCAGTCACAAAATAATTCCCAGGTTTCGAATAATTATATTACGTTTGTACGATTTTGGAACTTTTCTGAAATTTTTATCAATGAGTCACGTATTAATTACGTTTTCCATTGACATAAAAGTTAAAAGTAGGGGATAAGAAAGTTGATAAGAAATTTTTTGGAAATTTCTTCTTTGAACACAGGTGGACATAGAAAAATAAAGGAAAATTTTTAATTATTGATTACTTGTAAATTATTAATTACTTAGGTTTTGTTGGAAATATATTTCGAATAGATTGGATTAGGTTTCCAAAAATGGCGAGCACGCAGAGGCGACTCTGTTCCAAAGTCTGTTTGGAATTCGAATTTTCAAGCAGTTAGCGACAAATTCGCGATAATTTCTCTCGACTTGACCAGTAGCAGACATGACCATTCGAGCGTGTATGGTTTCTTCGAGCGGAGTCCAACAAGTCATTGAAATCGGTTTCCTGCTGCCATTTTCGGTGCAAACCGTACCGATTCGCCGCGAATCGCCAAGTACTTCCGTCAAAGTGTTTCAATAGGAAGACGGTGGTTTAGTTCCGGAAGAAGAGAACACGAAGAATCGCGCGTAACCGCGCGTACAAGGGTGGACGAACGAAACCGATTTGCGTCACCGAGCTTACTATGCTGTTACGAAATGTAGAAACTCATTTGTGAGAGCACATGGGGAAACTGTTTGGAAAATTGGATCGTTTGTATGATAGGTGTTCCCTGATTTTCCACGTGTCTTTCTTTAATTTTCTTTCCAATTATTTCTTTATTTTAATTATTTATTTATTTTTGGGTTTGTATCGATGTTCACTGATTTTCACGTGTATTTCTTTATTTTTCTTTTCAATTATTCTTTTAGTTTAATTATTTATTTTTGTTCTCTCTTTGTACTGATATTCACCGATTTTCACGCGCATTTCTTTATTTTTCTTTCCAGTTATTTCTTTATTTTAATTATTTATTTATTTTTGGGTTTGTATAGACGTTCGCTGATTTTCACCTTTATTTCCTTTTTTTCTTTCCAATTATTCTTTTAATTTAATTATTTATTTTTCTTTCCAATTATTCTTTTTTTATAAAGAAGTAATACAGTAAAATAAAAATAATTAAATAAATAGAAGTAAAAATAAAACTAAAAGGAGCACGATTACATACAAACTTATACAGGAGGGTACATTGTTCTACATTATAAGCACGCTAAAGGAGACTGCAAAGTATTGCAGTGCTTATAATTAAAGATTTGTAACCTCTAGCAATCTGATTGGCTCAGCCTTCAAACTGTCTGAGGATAAATTGAAAAAGTTTAAGTCAGCAAGTGAGTTGGCTAGATTACAAATTCTGTTACACGTATCAGTAAATCAATAATAATTATAATAATTCTATACTGAATGATAGAGTCAGTCACAAAATAATTCCCAGGTTTCGAATAATTATATTACGTTTGTACGATTTTGGAACTTTTCTGAAATTTTTATCAATGAGTCACGTATTAATTACGTTTTCCATTGACATAAAAGTTAAAAGTAGGGGATAAGAAAGTTGATAAGAAATTTTTTGGAAATTTCTTCTTTGAACACAGGTGGACATAGAAAAATAAAGGAAAATTTTTAATTATTGATTACTTGTAAATTATTAATTACTTAGGTTTTGTTGGAAATATATTTCGAATAGATTGGATTAGGTTTCCAAAAATGGCGAGCACGCAGAGGCGACTCTGTTCCAAAGTCTGTTTGGAATTCGAATTTTCAAGCAGTTAGCGACAAATTCGCGATAATTTCTCTCGACTTGACCAGTAGCAGACATGACCATTCGAGCGTGTATGGTTTCTTCGAGCGGAGTCCAACAAGTCATTGAAATCGGTTTCCTGCTGCCATTTTCGGTGCAAACCGTACCGATTCGCCGCGAATCGCCAAGTACTTCCGTCAAAGTGTTTCAATAGGAAGACGGTGGTTTAGTTCCGGAAGAAGAGAACACGAAGAATCGCGCGTAACCGCGCGTACAAGGGTGGACGAACGAAACCGATTTGCGTCACCGAGCTTACTATGCTGTTACGAAATGTAGAAACTCATTTGTGAGAGCACATGGGGAAACTGTTTGGAAAATTGGATCGTTTGTATGATAGGTGTTCCCTGATTTTCCACGTGTCTTTCTTTAATTTTCTTTCCAATTATTTCTTTATTTTAATTATTTATTTATTTTTGGGTTTGTATCGATGTTCACTGATTTTCACGTGTATTTCTTTATTTTTCTTTTCAATTATTCTTTTAGTTTAATTATTTATTTTTGTTCTCTCTTTGTACTGATATTCACCGATTTTCACGCGCATTTCTTTATTTTTCTTTCCAGTTATTTCTTTATTTTAATTATTTATTTATTTTTGGGTTTGTATAGACGTTCGCTGATTTTCACCTTTATTTCCTTTTTTTCTTTCCAATTATTCTTTTAATTTAATTATTTATTTTTCTTTCCAATTATTCTTTTATTTTAATTATTTTTATTTTTCTTGTATAGATATTCACTGATTTCCCACGTGTATTTCTTTAATTTTCTTTCCAATTATTTCTTTATTTTAATTATTTGTTTATTTTTTTGCTGGTATAGATGTTCACTGATTTTCACGTGTATTTTTTTATTTTTCTTTAGAATTGTTTCTGGCTTTAATTATTTATGTTTACATACATAAACTAAAGAATTCGGATAATTAGAAGTTTGTATTAAAAATTGGTATTAGCAATGAAATTGAAGCTTGATGCATTTAATTTTTAATAATAATTCTTATACATATATTAAATTATATATGATTATTTCTTCCTGTCTTTTAATGATTATTTACATTTTTGTAATTAGAAATATGTAATAAGTTTTAAGGATCTTCAGTAGAGAAATTTTCCTCATTCTTTTTGTTTAGCAATATTTTGAGATGGAAATAAGTATACGTAGATAAGTATTTCACGAAGAATACCCTGTCTGATACCTCGTTGGAAATTACAACTGAAAATTCAAAATGATCTTTTCCAAAAGAAAATTAATTTGTTAGAACTGTTTTTATAACATGTTGCGCAAGGTATTATGTGAGCAACCGGTTCTCTGAATTTAGTGATTTAACATTAGGTAACTTTTCCTTAGAAATCCATAGTCCAGCAGTAGTTGAAACTCTATAGTCTTGCCATAAATTCCATAAAAATTAATGGATAAGATTTCATTGCAGTAAATTATGTTCTTTCTCGATTATAGCGTCTGAACATATCGACAAAATTATTAATAACAATTTTAAAAATGAAAGGATTCTTCGTTCAAAAAATAAATTTTTAATTCCACAAAAGAATCGTGTGATTTTAAAAAAGTCGGAGCTTTTAATTCTAGAAAAGGAAGAATTTATAATTTTAACAAAAATCGAATCTTCTATTTTGCTAAAAAGCAATTTTATATGATAATAAACGCAGGTAGTAATAATTAATTCCAAAATGAAAACAATTTCTCTAAAAATGTTACATGTCTCACTCCTCTCGTGCATACTCATTTGCATAATGGGTCAATTATAAAGCACGATAGTATACCTCTAGTGACCTACTATAATATCTCGATGCAAGAATAAAACAAACAATTTTTAATTACTACGCCCATATAACTTTACATATAAATAAAACCTAAACAAATATTATTCATAAATATACCATATATTCATATACTTGTATGTGGGTTAAGTTTTAATACCATTCTCGAAACCAAGCTCTAATTGTAAGACCAAACTGCCCAAAATCCACACTGACTTTTAATAATTAATATTACGTGCCTCTATTAACACGTTGACTGTCATGGTGGTCATCAGTGACTGATGTTTATCTCCATAATGAGACCATGGTGGTCACCAGTATCTGACCTTACAAATTTTAAAAATTTATATTTGTTTTATTCCAACCATTCTTCGAAAATTCAAGCAACGAATCTAAATAGAGAACTTCGATCAGAAGACTTTAATAATTTAATAATAATTTACATCATTGTTCGATAATTCATTATTACATCTAGTAGGAATAATAGAAACTTATTTACTCTATAATTATTCAATGTGTGATATCTGTGTATGATATATATAATTTCTTCTCTCACTCTGTCACTGTTAATAAGTATAACATCTACCTGTTCACTCTTTGATCTTTCTCAGACAACTGTTTCATTCTCGCACATTCTTCTAAACATCTTTTCAAATATCATTCACATAATGTGACCGAGTATCATTCAGTGTGAACAATATTTCAAAAAATATTTAAAAGAATGTGCGAGAATGAAACAATTCTCTGAGAAATATCAACGAGAGAACACGTAAAGTCATAGTTATTAACAATGTCAGAGTGAGAGAAGAAATTCCTGAAAAGAGTGCACCGATTTTATTATTTCTATTAATTTATTATTTAAATAGTTAAACTCAACCCTTTGCGCTCGATGATTTTTTGGCTAAAGAGGGGTACGAGTTGAAAAATTTTCTTCCATAAGGCTGATGATATTTCTTGAGCAGTAAATAAGAAATCGTATAATAATTAACACGTAGAATTATTCAATTTCGATACCTCGCACACTGTTACGTTATTTTAAATTTCATATATTAATTAATATCGAGCTTCGAAATTTTATCATACGGTGACCTAGAGGCACCTCTCGAGTGCAAAGGGTTAAATATATATTGGTAATGAATTGTTAATTAATACACATTGGTAATTAATTGGTAATTAATCGTTGAAAAGGTTTCGTATATTATCGTCCAATCTACCCACAATTTTATCATAGTCCCCTGAGTGTACTATCTAAAAGGCATATATCAGTCAATATGTTTTAACAAAGAAATTTAACCAGAGCATCTATAAGCTGCTATTGGCGAGTAATTATAAATATTTACAACGAGTAGTGCGTTTTCACGAGAAGTCACATCGTCTTCGAGCGCGTTAGCGAAAGCAGCCCGCGACTTCACGGTCTGCATATATGGCCGAGAGTAGAACTTTTACTCACGGCTAGACCCGACAACAATTGTATTTGCGTATGCGCGTGCAAACGCGTTTAGAAAGCACTTTTTCTCGCCGCGTCGGTGGAACGCGATAACACGAACCTGTCACTCAATCGCTATGTAATGGTTTCATTAGCTGTGCACCTGATTCGCCTTGCTCTCAGACACCGAAGTCAGAGCACCGGGCCGGATTTCCTGTTACACGCAAATCGTCCTTTACGATCGTAGCTATAATTCGGAAGATTGCTATAATTCGTCGTGATTCGAGCTTCACAGCAGGCTAGGAACTTGACACGTTTGTCATTTATTACCTATTTCGCTCGTCGCTCTACGAGTCTGACAAGCAGATGCACAGTTAGCTCTGTGCCTGGGACGAAAACTAGAGCTCCGAGTGAACTTGCAACCGAAGCTTCAGACCAAAGCTGTAATTTGGAATAGGATACCGGGATACTCGTCCTGTGTAATTTTTCACGCGTTATAAAAGAGTACGAACCGAGTGGCAGCGAAGATTCGGTGGTAAGGACATGTCTGTGGTCTTCGGCTCAAGTAGGACACTGGGTAACCTTGTATTATCAACCGGTTTTGTTGGATAACTGGAGTAATCCTTACTGATACAAAAAAGGGAATAAATTGACTCAGGGGTACACTTTTTCGCAGTCTGAAGGACTAAAACTGAGTTCACAGTACCTAACCTAATGTATAATGGTAATTAAAAAGTGATTATATTATACTCATGGACACTCGAAAGGCTTGGGAACGAATTAATTGCGAAAGGTTTTATAGTGTTCTTAGAAAGTCTCTATATGTATTGAAATATCGAATTAATTTCGAAACTTAGTTCATATTAATCCTCTGTGACTCACTGACACATGGTCAGGTAGGTCTATAGTCTTTGTACCTTCGCTACCTGCAAATTCGTCTGAATTAATTCGCAAGCAACCTGCAATCTTTCTACTTGTTTAATACGCGTATATTACGTATAAAATACGTAATAAGACACACTGAAACCAAAAAACAGCAATTTGTGTTACATAATAAAAATTTCCAGGGTCTAAACTCTTAACCATAATCGATTTATGATTGGGGAAATAAAATGATGAAATATTAAAATAAAAATTTATATGACTCTATTTTTGTATCATGAAGATGATAATAGTTGTTTCTTAGATTCGGGAAATTTGTATACTGCTTTTTCTTTTTCTTTTTCGTGATTTAAGTATGGAGGGAAGATTAATTGGTCTGTTTGACAGGATAGAAACTAGACGGGGAAAATTTGGACACTGGATGTGTTTACAAAGAGACCCGGGATTAGCATGCAAGGGACGTGAAGTTGACAAAACATTTCTAAGACGTGGCATTTTTTCTCGAAGAGAAATCCTTAAACGAGGCAAGAGGAGGCGCGTACCAGCGTCTTCCGGTTCTTAAGAGTAGAGCGTGGATTCGCCGGCTCTAATGCGTCAAAAGAATGCGACTTTTCGTTTCGCTCTACTTTCTTCGGGTTAATAAACAGAGACATAAATTTCAAAGTAGGAGTCGAATACCCCGTTCGAAGAAATCTCGCGATCAGTTGGATCTGTGAGAACCGAGTCTCTGAATTATCTTAACGAGAAATTCCTCGTCCTGTGATCCGTTAATTTCCAATGTTTAAAATAAATAAAATAAATTGTTAATTCGGTTTCAAATTTTCGCAGCTTCTTGGAATCGTGTTTAATAAAAGTCTGGTAAAAAGTCCAGTGTACTGCGGGATCGTAGATGTTTCCAGGAAGCTCGAGTGCGCAAAATGGAGAAGGATATTCTTAAGATATCGCGCCAAGTGGTGTGCATTAAATTCGCAGAGATCTTCCTGATACGCCACGATTTAAATAAATTTGTAATTCAACAACTCTGATATATTTTTTTAAAATCTCTAAAAATTTCCTTGGCTCCTTGCAATGTTACGATAAAGATCTAATGGACATTCCGGGGTATACTTCTTTCACGTTTCTAGATATTTCCAGGAAGTCTCTTGAAAGTTCAGAACGAAGAAAAATATCAGAACAGATACTCTGACATATGAAACGAAGAAAATAATTCTGAAAACGGTATAATTGGAATAATAGCTTCGAATATAGTCTCTTTAAAAGTGATTCTAGCGCGATGGTCAAATAACCGGTGAATAGATAGATGAAAGAGGAAGAGGTTCAAAGGAAATAGGATGGTGGAAGATATTGAAAAATTGATAATAAAATGGAGTGGAGTAATTAATAAATTTTAAAAACACTGTAACTCGAAGGACAGCATCGAAGATAGTCTCTAACACTAATCCTAGCACGATGGTCAAATAACCGGTGGATAGAGAGATGAAAGAGGAAGAGCTTCAGAGGAAATAGAATGGAAGAAGATATTGAAAAATTGATAATAAGATCCAGTGGGATAATTAATAAATTAAAAAATTAAAAAATAGTCGTGTAAAGTCTAAAAGAATTTTCAAAACAATAGAAATTTTGAAAACGCTATACCTCGAAGAACAGTATCGAAAGTAGTCTCTTTAACACTAATCCTAGCACGACGGTCAAATAACCGGTAGACAGAGAAATGAAAGAGGAAGAGATTCAAAGGAAATGAAATAAAAGAAGATATTGAAAAATTGCTAATGAAAATCGAGTGGGGTAATTAATAAATTAAAAAATTAAAAAATATGAAGTCTAAAAACATCTTAAAGTCAATAGAAATTTTAAAAACGTTATAACTCGTAGGACAGCATCGAAAATAGTCTCTCTAACGCTAATCCTAGCAGGATGGTCAAATAACCGGTGGACAGGGAAATGAAAGAGGAAGAACTTCAGAGGAAATAGGATGGAAGAAGATATTGAAAAATTAGTAAGGAATAGTCGTGTAAAGTCTAAAAGAATCTTCGAAACAATAGAAATGCATTCTTCGTTAATTTCCCAACCTGAGAGCAGTCTTAACTACGTAAACCTGGTAATCGAGAAGAAATCGCGCTCGAAAACGATCGAACCGCCGAGCCTAATTAGTTCCGCAGTTAATGAAATCCTGCGAGTGACCGAGACTCTCTAATTGCGACGATGGTCGCGTTTACAGTTAGAAAGACGTACTCAAGGTGGCCGGAGTGCATCGGTTCCGTCGAGCGCCTTAGCTTCCGATCACGTGGCCAGCACAGCCACGCGGAAAGTGTCTCTGACGTAAGCTTGCGAAACGGATCTGGTAACGAGCGTTCCTTTCGACTTTGGCCAAATTCCAGGACGGACTTTCAGCCGTGTGTCGCGGTTGGAATTCAAAGCGATTCTTCCTCGCCTTTTTCGCTGGCTCGTCCTCTTCCTCCTCTTCGCGCCTGCAACCAGCCCGGGCCTGGGTCCCCGTTTCGTCACGTATGCGAATCATCATCGGCTTATGGACACCAACTGTCTATTCCCGGCCGGCTGATAAGTTACCTATAGAATAAAATATGTAACGCGTGTGTCGAGTCGAAATATAAATATGGAGCGAGCAAGACCAATTCGTACGAGCCTGTCAGCTGGAACGGTATTTGGTTCAGGCCTTCTAATACCACGCTCTCCTTCGTGGGAGTAACTGGACTAGCCTTTGGCAGTGCGGAGATTGGATCGTCGACTGTCGGACATGGTAGCCCGAGAATGTTGATGCTCTGAATGAAATTGGTGAAATTAAGAAGGATGTTTCTCAATATAAACACTTTTTCCGTCGCATAGGGATAGTGATACAATTTTAGTATGCAATTTTAGGTTATATAAACTAGCAGCAACGAAAGTCTAACCTCAAATTCGACAGAACCTACTTACCTAACTTAATCTTCTAATTTTATAATTCTAATTCTCACCTTACACGAATGAAATGAAATTGGTGACATTAAGAAGGTTGTTTCTCTAGACAGACCCTTTTTTCGATTGTTCATCGTCGACTCGAGCACGAATTATGACTAGATTGAGATATTATTAGGTTAATATGGTGTTTCTGAAAGTTATTGATTGAATAGGGATGGTGAATACAATTTTAGTTGATATAAGATAGAAAATCTAACCTCAAATTTGACAGAAGCCATCTACCTAACCTATAGTTCTAATTTTATAATTCTAATTCTCGCCTTACACGAATGAAATGAAATTGGTGAATTTAAAAGGTTGTTTCTCTACATATACTCTTTTTCCGATTATTCATCGTCCATTCGAGCTCAAATTACGGCTAAATTGCGATATTATTAGATTAAGTTCGTATTAGTTCATATAATTGATACAAACTAGAAAATCTAACGTCAAATTCGACAGAAGTCACCTACCTAACCTAAACTTCTAATTTTATAATCTTAATTCTCCCCTTACATACTTACTAATACCTCCAATGATACATTAAACTTTCAAGAACTTGCAAATTAACCTCAATCAATTTCTCTCGTTCTGCAATAAATTTCCAACGAATTCATGGGAAATAGATACTACCTGACACGAAGATCACGTATCTGAAAGTTGCAATACCGATGCGACTGCGTTCTACCTTAATTCGTGGAAGATCTAAACGGCTAATCAACCACTGCCGAAAATCTAACCTCAAAATCTGCAAAGAGACCACGTGACAATTGACGTAGCAAAGTGTCGGATTATTATAACAAGAAGCTAACAGAAGCGTGTCGTGCTTTTTCTAACGTTCACGGGAGAATTCCTTTTCACCGTTCGAAGTCAAGGTTACGTTTGCTATTGTTCCAGGTACTCATCAGGAACACGACGCAGAAGGAGCTGCAGACTATAGCGACGTACTACTTCGACGGTAAGGGAAAGGCGTTGCGGCCGATGGTAGCAATTCTCATGGCACGGGCTATCAATTACCACAAGCAAAGAAAGTGAGTTGTGAGAGGCACGGCTGTGCGGATTCTTTCAAGTTCGCCGTCAATAAACTTTTAACGTTTCGTGGCAATTAACTGGATTATTCTCCATTCGAAATGCTCTTCGTTGTCCCTGTTAACAGCCTCGCATAAACGGTTCGAGCGAATCCTGTTTAATTAATTCCGTCGAATGATTTACGCGTAGATCGCGAGCCAGGGTGGAAATTTAACGAGTGTCCTTGATTAAAATTCATGCTATTTATTGGGAGAGTATGATGTACGGAGAGTAATAATTATTTTCATGTACATACGTGTCGCCAGTAACTGCTGCATTATGCAGTCGATTTTTAGTACTCGAAGACGAAGCAATTTACGATGTTGCGTTTATGTGACAATTGAGGTTAGGAATGCATACGGAATCGAACGATTTTATTTGGTGAACGTATTGCTCTTTGAGTGCATTTCTAATGCATTTTCTACATTTATTTTCATATAGAAATTCGATATATATTTTAGGTGATTTATGGGGTGCTTAAACTTGGAAGAAAAATAGGTTAGGAAAATTATTAATTTATTTTTAATTGTATATTCGTCCTTGATGAATTTAATATTCGTTATTCAACTGCATTTTCTATATTGATTTCGATATATATTTTAGGTGGTTTATGGTGTGCTTAAATTTGGAAGAAAAATAGGTTAGGAAAATTATTAATTTATTTTTAATTGTATATTCGTCCTTGATAAATTTAATATTGGTTATTCAACTGCATTCTTTATATTTATTTCGATATAAAAACTCGATATATATTTTATGGTTTATGATGTGCTTAAATTTGAAAGAAAAATAGGTTAGAAAAATTATTAATTTATTTTTAATTCTGTATTCGTTGTTATATATTTTACTTCATAATGTGATCGTATAGTACACTGTTGGATAAGGGTAAGAAATTAATAACAGGGTTAATTAACTTCCTTAAAGAGCTATATAAGGAGATATAAAATGACATCCTATATCGGTTAAGTAATTTTATACCTCTTGACTAGGAGGTTCAAAAATTTTGATTTATCTCTTTGAAGATGTACCTGCAATATACCTCATTGTATTCAAATGATAAGGATCTAGCAGTCTGTATAGTGATTGAGCAATAAATAAACCTTTTCTTTCTCGCTTTTCTAACGTAAGAAGTTCTTAAAAGCAGCATTGAAATGTCACACGTTATTTGTCCTAGATCTTCCAAAAATCTTGATCTTTTCAACTGCGAAGACTCAAATAAGCGAAATACCTATAGGAGAAGAAATACAGAAAAGTCGTGAAAAAGAAGAATATTTTTCGCGATAGAACGACACGTTGCTGTATTACCATGTGATGCAAATGTATGTTAATGGAGGCGTGCTTTTTCATTTACCGATATGTGTTTGAGGCTTGAGAAAAGGTAGCTTCGCCGAACGTTTAGAAAGCATCGAAAGAATGCGACTGGCTGGTCTTCTCTCTTTCTAATTCATAAATCGCTTTGAAAGTAATTACTTGTCGTTGTGTGGCGAACCAACGCCGATGAATATGAATGAGATGTCCCGTGAATGAGAACTAGTGTAGCGTACGCTATCACATATGCCAGACGAATCGTAAACAGTGGCGAGCGTGACTTCGTGGTTCGTGGGGCGCCCGATGATAATCCCACGCGTGACGAAAACCTGCAGAATTTCCTGTCAACGGGTTGGTCGATTGCCGAGTGACTCCTGATGGCCGATCCTTTTATCCTTCGGTCGATCTTTCGATTTATTCTTCGATTGGTCCTTTGGTAGATCCTGCGATCGATCTTTCGATATGATCCTTCGGCTGGTCCTTCGATTAATCCTTCGACTGGTCCTTCGATTAATCCTTCCACTGGTCCTTCGATTAATCCTTCGACTGGTCCTTCGATTAATTCTTCGACTGGTCCTTCGATTAATCCTTCTATTAGTGCTTTTATCGGTGCTTGAATTGATTCTTTGGTTGTTCCTTCCATTGATTCTTGGATTGCTCTTTTGATTAGTCTTGCGATTGACTTTTCGATTGATCCTTCCATTGGTCCTTCGATTGATGCTTCCATTAATTCTTCGACTGGTCCTTCGATTGCACCATGGGTTGCTCCTTTAATTAGTATTGCGATTAACCTTTCGATTGATCTCTCGACTGGTGTTTCGATCGATCCTCCCATTGGTCCTTCGATTGTTCCTTCTATTAGTGCCTCGATTAATCCTTATATTGGCACTTTGATTGATTCTTCGATTGATCCTTCTATTAGTGCTTCGATTAATCCTTATATCGGCACTTCGATTGATTCTTCGATTGATCCTTCCATTAATTTTTCGACTGGTCCTTCAATTGCACCCATGGGTTGCTCCTTTAATTAGTATTGCGATTGACCTTTCGATTGATCCTTCGATTGGTGTTTCGATTAATCCTTCGATTGATCCTTCCATTGATTCGTCAACTGATCCTTCGATTGCTCCGTGGATTACTCCTTCCAATAATCTTACCATTGATCTTTCGATTGAACTTTTGGCTAGTACTTCGATTAATCTTTCCATCGGTGCTTCAATTGATCCATCGATTGGTCCTTTGATTAGTCCTACGATCAATCTTGCGATTAATAATTAATAATTCCGGTTGATCCTTCGATTAATTTTCTAATTAATCCTTGGACTAATTTCTCGATCTATTTTTCTATAAATTCTTCGACTAATTTTTTGCTTAATCATTCAATTAATCCTTTCGCTGATTTTTCAATAGATTCTTCGAACGATTCTTTGGTCAAACCTTCGATAAATTCTTCCATCCATTTTTATATCGATCTTTCGATCGATCGACGCATAAATAATATCCTGCCAACACTGAGGTATTCGTTGTAATGACTTTTATGTGACGTCTAGATCTGCAAGTTTAATGCAAGTTTAATGCCAATTTCTCCACGCATATACAACTTGCTATCCTTCAATCGATTCCTGATCGATTCGAGTGAAATCTACGCGTATTTGGAATGACGTAGTATTAAAATCATAATAACGTTTTCTTTTCGACATTTCCTAATCTTTCCTCTGTTCTCTTACTCGTCGAAAAGGAATAATTGTGTGACAGATATTGGACATACGTTGATCGATTCTTTGCTAGATCGGAGTCGCGAAAGTGCGATTATAAACGTGATGGATCTACGAGATGATTGGAGATCCATTTATACAGCTGTTCCACGCAACTGTGTCAAGCTGTGTCTTTAAAGTGCTTAAACTCTCGTGAAACTTGCTAGCCTGGGATTTTCTAAATTATTTCGTTACATGATTGAATTTCATGGAATATTTTCGCCATACAAGCTTTCGTACGATATTCCATTACACTCTAACCGCTTCATGCTCTCTTCAACATGCGCATAGGCAAACGCCTATAAATTAAACATATGAAACACGAGTGAAATTCCCCGGACAGGGAAACCGATGTCAAAATTGCCATAAAATTATCAGGAAATTGAACAGTAAACAACAATACAGTGTTAAATAACGAAACTATTTTCCAACGAATAAAATTCATGAATTCACCGTAATAATTGTAAACAAAAATAGAAACTAACGCTTGTACAATTATTATTTATTTATTTATTTTATTTACGGATATTAATCCTCATGTATACGATAAAAATATAGAGAGAAAAATATTATATGTATATATAATATCTTAAAAACTATAAACTATAAACTATTTAACAAAAGAACGAACGGTTGTAAATGATCTATGAGATCCTTTGGGACTCCTATTGACAAAGAATGGAAATTATTCCTTTTCGATCACGTTTAAGATCCCAAAATATTCCAGAACACTCGATCAATGTAGATCGTTTCGTTTCAGCGGTCTCTTGGCCTCGCAGCGGCAAGTAGCGATGATCTCCGAGATGATCCATAACGCTTCCTTGATCCACGACGACGTAATCGACCAGCCTGACTTCCGCCGTGGTAAACCTTCGGTCAATGTCGTTTGGAGTCAAAAAAAGGTAAGATCTTCGGACTCGACGAATTTTACATTCCATTCACTCATTAACGATTATCTTCATCGACTGATGAATCGCTAAACGATTCCTCTAAACCCACGTGCCTCGGTATGAATATAAAATACTTTCATACCAGATGTAAAGAGAGATACGATATCTTCGTCCAATTAAATTACATTAATTTATATTCATTTCATTTCCGAGTTACTTTACATTAATCATTTACATTAACTTAGCAATTAGCATTGAGCGAACTTAATATTAGTAACTTAATGCCTGAATCTTCTGATTTAAAATCTAATTTACATTGAATTATATTCCATGCACCATAGGTTTCGTTTGAACCGTTTCCACTAAATTTTATACACCTCCAATAAGGTTTAAAAATTGATCTGACAAATTTGCTGCTGGCATCATGTTTCCACTAAATTTTATACACCTCCAATAAGGTTTAAAAATTGATCTGACAAATTTGCTGCTGACATCACACGTTCTTCCTCTTCTTGGACGTTTCTACGTGTCATATTATTCCATTCAAAAATTGTAAATTGTAAATTTTATAGTAGATTGGAATTCAGGAAATTCTGGAGTCGAAGCAACGTTGAGTTACGTGTGATGTGTCCTTCGTGCTTTAAAAAATTGATCTGACAAATTTGCTGCTGGCATCGCACGTTCTTCCTCTTCTTGGACGTTTCTACGAGTCATATTATTCCATTCAAAAATTGTAAATTGTAAATTTTATAGTAGATTAGGATTCAGGAAATTCGTGGAGTCGAAGCAACGTTGAGATACGTGTGATGTGTCCTTCGTGCTTTAAAAAATTGATCTGACAAATTTGCTGCTGGCATCGCACGTTCTTCCTCTTCTTGTACGATTCCACGAAACGTCACTAGCCACAGAACACGGAGCTGTCGATTTCTATTCGATTGCTTGGACATCTCAGACACGTGGACGTTTCACACACGATGCACCGTGAATTTCGATATCTTCTCGTCGATCGATGCGAGTTGATCGATGAAAACTGAAACTCTCTCTGAAATAACGCAGAAAGAGAGAGGGAGATACGAGGTGGGAAAGAGGAAGGAGGCTAATGCGATTCATGGCGGCGCTGACCGTGCACGCTTTCTTGGCCTGGAACCGGAAGTGCCTTCGTTTGGTCTGCCCGCGATCCACGCTCGGCGAGATTTCCAAAAGGCGAATCGGCTATCAACTCGCATCGCTCTTTGGCAGAGAACGTGTAACACGATTAATCGTGGATTGGAAAGAGCGTGAGCCTAGCTCGAAAGCTGGTGGCTTTTCTCAATGAGAATTCTTGGTACCAGTGACTCGAACGTAACACACCTTTCCGAATAATCGAATTTCGTCTTCCTGGATGAGTTTTGTCTCGTTCTCTTAGCATAATTAGATGAATCGAATTTGGGATCAGAAATTATTTTCTTTTTAACACTAGAACTACCAACCCAGTGAAAATGACTGGTCCCAGAATTTTCCTTTTTGCAATCACAGAACACATACACCTGCTTTAAGAATAAAATTGGTATCAACTTATATTAAGAAAGAACTGTAATCAATATATTCACTCATATTCATCGTATCGCTGAAATTACTATAATCTGTGCACGTTATAGTTAGGTACCCATTAAAAATCGGTAATTCTACTGTTAATTGGAATTGTGAGATAAAATGGTGGAAACTCGATGTGATAGGAGTAGATAGCAATTTGGTGACACGAGAGCAGGTCAAATTTCAACTTAAGAAAAACAGAGGATTTGTCGACAGTCTTCTGTTAATCATGAAAGAAGTAATCGGTAATTTGCTCGTTTGTACGAAAACATTAACGATTACATATACGATTGACGATAACATTAACGGTGACAAATTTGTTTTCGTTTAATCTGCATAATAATTTATAATAAATAATAATAAAGGAAAATAATTAAGTGATAGCATTTCCATATATGGAAATATATTAGGAAATTTTGAAATAAAAAGAGGTACAAATTTTAGGCTGTATCTTTATCTATAGCTTTCTACTGGGTAACTTAATTCTACTGTATTTCAATTAATATAAATGAAAATAGAAATTTCTTTTATGATCAGATGTATATAATAAAATTAAATCATCTTTTCATTAATGATATATTATTCTATCTTATTTTCAATTTTCCAATTTGAACGAAATTCAAAATATTATTTTAAAAATATTAATAAACCAAGGAAAGAAAGAAATATCGAATTTTAATCGCGTGACAAAAATTTTTCTAACGAAATTCAAGGGAAAATTAAGTGATTCCATAGATTTTTTGTCACGATTATTTTTAAATGCTTGGAAAGACATTTCTTAAAAGATCAAAAGATTTCCTAAAAAGGAATAAAATGTATTACGAAGATATGATGTAAAAGATATGAAGAAAACATTAATTTTCGATATCCCGTTAAATTATGACGTTTCCTTTACGAAATCAGAGCAGTTTCGTAGTTTCAGCGAAACTCGATGTTTTAAAATTTCCAGGTATTACAGATATTTCGTGTAGTTGTAATATCCAGATAATTATGCGTTCTTGCAACACGTATAGACATATACAGACGTGCATATGAACAGAGAAAGGATACAGATTGTTGGGAAGTTGGTCACGAATTATCATTTAGTGGAAAGCCTATAAATTTCAGTAACTTCTTATGTAATTTGAAATATTTGGTGTTGAAACACTTTGATTGGCAACATTGACTGAATTCAATATAATCGCGATAATGATCATTAACTGGAGAATTGTGATACCCTGTTTGGGTGAAACCTTGCAGACTTACCACGTATATAATTAGATACTGCTTTGTTTCATGTGTATTTACATTCTCAAATATTATTTTAACCAATTAGTTTACTTTTCACAAATTAACTTTAATAATAATTGACTAGAAGTTAAGATTACTTGAATTACTAGAATTAAAATCAGAAGCTATATTTAGAGCTATGCAAAGGTGAAATGTAATGATAAGAGATAGATTACTTGTATTGAATATTAAGGTACAGAATACACAGCATAGCACTAAATATAGTATATATATGGATAATAATAATCAATGACATATGATGAGAATATATAGGTATATATAATCATCTACCTGACTAAAAGTCAGTATTAATTTTACCAAAGGTAATTGTACATTTCCAGTAAAGTTAAGAAGGAAAAATCTGAAACCTGTCACTTAGGATAGTTAGTAGGTACTTTCTAGGTACTTCTAGTGTTAATATTCTAAATCTGAAAGAGGTGAAATATGAGTACATTATTCAAGCTATTCATCACTATCATAAGAACAGGTGTTATATCATAACATTTCATTACCTGTTACATAAATGCAATTGGACATGGTACAGGTAGAGGATGAAAACGATGGTGTTCATCTGTATTCACATCTTAGCATCGAGTCTTCTGTTCGCTTTAAATGCGAAATTAAAGAATCTCGATGGCATTTTTATTACGTTAAAATCATAATTCTGATTACCTGTTTGTTTCTGAAAACAAATGCCACAGCCGAAGATTGTTACGACATATTGGCCATTATTCTAATAAAGCTTATATTCCTTATTCTTCGAGAATTACGTCATTTATGAGATATGAAGGTCATCTTTACTTTTTTACAATGCATGACATATTTTCTCTTGGTCGCGTGATAAAAGAAGCATTCAGTAACCTATGAATACCAAGTGGTTCAAGATCTCTTCTAGTGGTACAAAAGATGAAAAAGACATTTCCAACCTTAGTATTAAATTAACCTTTATAATTTCATGTAATGTAGACGGTTCTTTATTTCTTGTTAGAATAATCAGGCTGTTTGTGATACTCCATAGTCCTATTCCATTATTCTCAGCTATATCTTACTTGCAGTACATTTGTATTTCATGTTAATGGTGTTTAAACTAAAATTTCAAAAAATGGGCAATTAATTTGTGTTTTATAAGTAGGTTGTAGATGCTTGTGTATATTTTATCTCGTCCATGCAAGCTTTTACTTATATGCTATTTATGTTGTGCATTTTATTTCTTAATGACATAAGGAAATCGAGATAGAGTGATACGGAAATGAAATAAGATTTTAATGGGAATTTCCAGTTTCAATACTATTCCACGAATCGGTGAAATTTTTCAACGTAAAGTCATCGAGAATCCGACATAAGATAAATAGCACCTTCAAAGCAAATTTAAATATATTTTCACCGCGTTATACGATAGCGAATTATATATTACTTTAAAGAGATAGAACGTATCAGTTACCTGAAATTAGCATGGAGAAAGATACTTATACTTTACTTCAATTTTATTATGCTTTAGACACTTATTGCATATCCCACGCTCTTGCTATATGTCCACATTTTTATGCCTGGATTCGCACGTTTATATAGATATTATATTCATGTCTGATATACTTTGTATTTCCATATATCATATATTTTATCTCCATATTTTAACACGTTCGAAATATGCAAACGTTCACAGTGTAATTACAGCAAAAAAGGTAAACGTACACTTAAGTTTCATTTCTTATATACCATAACACATCTCCACCGATGTCCGCAAGATCACAGCGCCACATTCATACTAGCGGTCGTTGGCTCGAACTACTTTGGCATGCTTGAGTTCCTATCTCGAAACTATAAGCGATCATTCCGACACGTCAAACATAAAATCGCATTCACCGCATTGTAAACACATGTGCTCGGCACAACATGTGATTCCTCGGGAGGTTTGAAAAGTGTGACGGCCTTGAGGAACGAATTAACGAGTTACAAAGAAATGGAAAGCCGACAAGACGTCCACGAAAGTCTCTCGTCGAAGATTGGACGGAGCACTGGGCTAACGAATTGTGTAACATTGGCGCATTAACGAGACACTAATTGAGAGAGGTGTTGCGTATGTGTGTATATATAACAGTTATCGCCAGATTATACACGGATAACGAGGCCGTGAACGAGCTGAGATGCAACCTCGAATTCTATATCGTGTAGCTATTAACATTCGAAAAACATTTCTGCTGGGTAACTACCCTTGTGTTGTTTATCCATCGATTGCTCTTAAGAGCAAACCCTGAGACTATGATCTCCTCTTCGTTACGAGTAAACCGTATATACCGTCGGCATTTTTAATAATTCTCCATCTTGAAAAATTAAAAATAAAGTTGAATTAAATTTCAATAAATTTGAATAAAGTTCTAGTTAAATTTTATAACAGATGTAAACCAATTTTACTGAATCTTATTTTTCTAATGAGTACTATCGAGTATTTTATAGTTACACAATTTTTCTAATTGATTCTGAAGATGGTATAACGTTCATTTTTATTTTTATTCGAGATTAGCTCTAATGATATTAGCAACAAGAGAAATATTTCTAAAAATTCCGCAGAAGAAAATAAGAAATTGGATTATCGTATCTAACATGGCGATGGAAACACTTACTTTCTGATTTCCTCAATTTTCAGTAATTATCTTCAAATATCGCGCTCAATCCACGCGTTACTATACACGGTTCGTTAACTTTACATTAGTGCAAATGTTCCTTTCCTTCCGAAAGGATACACCAATCGTATACTCGTATTAATTCCTTCAGCGTTGCGAGATTATTCAGTGACGATAACGGAACTCTAGCAGCTCAGTACCCAATCCTTGATCCTTATTCGACTTCTTTCCGTCGAATGCACAGGAATTTCGATCCGTATTATCGATCGCAAATTATTTCCCAAACCTAACCTCAAACGTATCAGGCTTTTCGCCGGGGCTGCACCCTGTTGCCCGACGCGCTGATTCACGTTCGCTTTGCGAAACTCTCAGTGTGTCGCAACGATTGGCTATATCTCAATAAAGCCGCGAAAACACGATGTTTTCGAAAGGAAAGCCCACGGGTAACGTCGTTGCAGGTGACACACGTGAAAAGCAGACGACACGGAGATACCGGATGTGAAACTCGAAATTACGACGCGTTCGTCTCGTACCATTGTCACAAGAGACAACGGGCCGACGTGGTTCTTGGATCTGACGAATTAACCGGCACTTCCACTTGGTCTTATGTAGCTTGAATTTTCTTCTTTGTACCTGCCAGTGATTATGGAAATAGCTTAAGTAATACTTAGGGGCTTAAATCATGTTTCGTTTCGAAATGTTTCAAGTTATTATTTAAAGCGCGTCTGCGTAAATTAAAAAATTAATTACAACGTAATTGCAATCCTACTGCAACTGTTTCGTTTCACTTACCTTTTACTATTTCACATTAGTAATAAATTCGTTCCTGGTGAAATTTTTGCTTCAATCATTTTCTTCATTACCGACATATGTACGAGGTATTACATATCACCAGTTGTACATTGCTACTAGAAATATTCTCTATTAAATGTCTTCTAGTCTATATTGGTTTGATGGAAAAACAGAATGTAGAAGACGAATTACACATGTAACCTAATAAGTACGTGTGTACTTAAGTTTAACCTTTCTTCAATTTGCGCATGATTCCAGAAGATGAAAGGGATGTTATTGCAAGGAAGTGTTGATATTCAGGTCCAATGATCATCTGTGCATTCTGGAATGAATGAAAAATAATTATTTTAAGGTTGGCGATTTTTAAAAATTTCTGTAGTACGGTCGAATTAGATTGTTTTTGAGTTGGAAATTTCACTGAAAGAGGCTTCTTTTCGAACTTTTCCAGTGACTGAGAAAGATAGTGTAGTGAAAGTGTTGGAATGGTTTACGACGACGGTGGTATTGTAAAGTAAAATTGTTAAATGTTTGGAAATGTGGAAAGCTCTGACAGCTTATTTGAAAGAGTATTTCTTTAGAAAAAAGAATTTTTAAGAATATTTACAAATGATTATTAGTTTCAAGTATACAAATATATGTAGACTAATACTAATAGCTAAAGTAGAGGTAGAATTACTGAAAAGAAATTGAATAATTGTATTTTCTACATCTGTACATAGATAGCGTACTTTCTAGAACATAATTCTCCATGAGTGAAATATGCCAAATTTACATTCCTTTGTTAGTTCCAATACCCATTATTTATGCTGGGAAATTTTGCATATTGTACGTATCTTCTGAAGGGAAATATTTACAGTACAAGATAGGCAAAAACGTTGAATGAAATTCGATTATTCGAATATTCGAATATTTTAAATAATTTATCACAAATAAATTTTAACAAAACTTTATATTTTTCGAAATATTTCAAGTATTTAAAATGACGTAAACGTGGAGAATTTTACGACACGTATAATTACCTCAAAAGTATTAATATTTTTCATATTTCAGGAAAGTTTAAAAAATTATTGAATTTCCGAAATCTCGTTGCCATTAATGAAAATTCAATTCCAACTAAATAAAATTTTTCTTCCGTCCCTCCGTATCTTAAATTGCTAATTTATCTATTGTGGATAATTAATTATTAATAATTAATTAAAAAGTGACGTAAATATGTGTTAAAAAATAATTATGAAAATCGTGTAAATGTTCCACACGTTTCTACTTACTGTACACTCACAATAGATGTCAGTCAATAATACGAATCGAAATGGTCAAATTTTCTCTCTTTGTATTTCATCCTTTTACCTTGAAGTTTCGCAAGTAAGGAAGAGAACAAGAAAGAAGCTCATTGATTATGCCGGAACCAAGTATTCTAGGAGTATATGTCCGAATATACGATGTCGTATATCAAATATTCAACACGTGTCATATTACTTCGGCGAAGCTTTAACCCTAAACAGAATTGAGCAGTGAAGGCCACGAGAAATGTCGTCAAATATTAACTTAACAATTACAATCATGGTGATTGAAAATTTCTCATGGATACTCAGTCGATGCATATTACAAATTACGTATGTACTTTGAATAAAATTCATTACGAGTATTTTATGAAAAATATTATATTTCGAGTATTTTACACTTTGAGATAGAAATATGGTTCAATTTTTCATGCACTTCGTCCTAAAATAAATTTGCAACTTTGTACACAAACAGTATCATAACCTCTAAATCTGAATTCATTTCCTAACCAAAATAAATGCATTAATTATTAGGCAGGAATAAATCATACATCATGAAATATTATTGAGAAACAATATTTCATTCACACGGTAGTCTACCTCATATTTTATTCTGAAATGACATGTTCATTTGAAAAGAAAGTTGTCATATTGTAAAAATATTTCAATGTCTTTTAGTACTTACCATTGACTACTTTGAATTGCTTGTATATCGTCGGTATGTTCGTATCAATTCTACCACTGCACAATAACTAACAAGTAAAAGGATAAAAATTGTCTATTGACTGGCAAGAATTCGTAGAATTCTACTGTCATTGTTAATCAGACGTTAAATGAATAGTTCAACGCGTTCGGAATATGAGATAGTGACACCTAGAAATCATAGAATAGTGTCTACTGATGTTAAAAGCCATTAAGAAAACGTGGTTTCAGTGTGATGTAGCCCGCATGCGACTTATTGGCGACATGGGCGATTTCCTTTGCCAGTTTTACCACCAGAATAACCGCAAAACGTGTACATCGAAATTGAACGTATATTAGTCGAGATGTCGCCAACGATCTATTCTACCGTTCGATGATTTAACACGTGCATTGGCGATTCTAACCTTTATTTGCATTGCAGCGACTTTCTAGCAGCGCGGAATAGGAAAATAGCCTACAAGAAATTTTACCTCAATTTAATTGTAGTAGGAAAGTATGTGAAGGAGATTAAATTGATTTTTAATTTAAGTCAAGACGTTTCTAATCGTTATGGATTTAACGTGTTCTACATATGAAATTAAGAATTGTAGCATTTACTTTTGAAACAGTACTCGAACTTTTTTCGTCTTGCTGCTTATATTTTTAGAGCAGTAAATCAAAAAACTTTCCTCGTTTTTAGCCTAATTAACGTGCTAAATGAATATTTAGATTTTCAAAAAGAAATTAAGATTGAATAATTATTATCTTTATTTTTAAAGCATAGAATCGAAAAATTTATATTTAGCTTGTCTAATTAAGGTATTACCTTCAGTAGTTAAATGTTGCGAATAAAAATTTAGACTTCCAAGGTAATCGAAGTTGAATTATATTTATCATTAGAGTAATGAATCAAACATACTTTTTTTTGCTTAATTCTTCTGCTATCAAAGGTTAGCAATACGAATTTAGATAGATAAAATAATGAAATTTTAATTCTTCAGTTTTCGAACCAAAATAATTATATCTAATAAACGTTTCCTGAAGTAATTCTGCTACTTTTTCTGAATTCATAGGTTATAATGAAAATTACCATCTGCCGCGTTTGAAATGTTTTTCACTACATTCGTCCATTTTACGCTTTCTGTGTACGCTTTTACCTTAATCGTGGGCCAAACTGTGTCCGTGCGTAAGACGAATAAAAGAAAGTAGCCTCATCTTGCATTGCAAACCAGCCTCGACTATCGAGTAGAACATCGAGTTCTTCGACTAAAGTCAAACTGGTGCAAGGATTTTTATCATATTAAGATAATTAACGTACAAACACAGATCGATCCGCGGATATTGTTTTGCCGTGCTATTTAAAGAAAAAAGAAAGAGGAGAGGGGAATTATTACGAAGGCAAACACACGTGTCATCCTTCGATATCAGACGTTCGCCCGATCCAACTTCTCTGCTTCTGTTTCGAAAGATGTTCAGTGAAAGGAAACGCGTTCCTTAATCGTGCATGGCCATTTTATCGTTCTTAACTTTTACAATATACGAAATACGTTTATGATTTATTGTTAATGATGAAATGGAAGTTAACCTTCCTGCTGTATTCTTTAGAATGAAAGTCTTATTACGTAGCATTTTTCTAGGAAGTTTCTAGTTAGGAGTTTTATAAATATTATTAATGAACCTAAAACATGTTTTTACAAAATTTTAACTTTTTAAATTGTAGTGTATTACTGTGATAAATTGACTCCATTAAGCAACTACGCTTACCCTTTTTAGTAATTACCTGTGATGCAGGCAAAATGTCAGTGTTACTTTCTATGGGAAGAATCAGGTCATTTATGCCTCATCAACATTTTCTTTCTTTTCAGTTACTTTTAAATAAACTTCTTTAATTCATTTGCATTTTTATTCTTTTTAAAATTCGCTTTCTAATTTTCAGGTAACAATGACGGGAGATTATATTCTGGCAGTCGCGTCCATTATGATAGCCCAGCTTCGAAATGACGATGTCACCCTCACTCTCAGTCAGGTAAAGTTCATGAAACATATTATGTAATAAGTATATTTTAATATAGAATATCTGATAGAAATAGATAAATAAGTAGCTTACAGTGAATAAAATTGTTTAGTGTCTATAAAATAATAAGTTGCATATTAATATTTATAATTGACACACAAGAGTGTGCACGTGCTCTAGGATCGTGATATAATCCTGATGATAAGTATTGACAAGTCCAGGTGCTTTCCAGGTCGTGACGGACCTGGTGCAGGGTGAATTTATGCAGCTTGGCTCTAAAGAGACGGAGAACGAGAGATTCGCGCATTACCTCACGAAAACGTATCGCAAAACAGCCAGTTTAATCGCCAATTCCTTGAAAGCGGTAAATATGATCAGTGATAGTCATGTTTTTTAATTTAATTTTATACTTACTCCTCATTAATGAACATATTTCTGCAGGTGACCATGTTGGCAGGTGCTGATGATCAGTTGGCCGAATTAGCTTTTCAATATGGTAGAAATGTCGGTTTAGCATTTCAATTAGTCGACGATCTTTTGGATTTCGTGTCTTCTTTACCAACAATGGGTAAACCTACTGCGGCAGATTTGAAACTAGGTCTTGCAACTGCTCCAGTACTCTTTGCTTGTGAACGAGTGAGTGAATATATTAATTAAAAAAGAAATCTATAATTTACACAAAGAAATAATTTATAGAATAGAATGTCTTAATTGTAGATGTTTTAATTATGGTAAAAATCTTACAAAGGTCGTTCTTCCATTTTTATTGCAGTATCCAGAATTGAACGCGATGATCATGCGTCGATTTCAAGAGCCAGGAGACGTCGAAAAAGCGTTCGAGCTAGTACATAAATCACAAGGTCTCGATCAAACAAGATTTTTAGCACGAAAGCACTGCATCGAAGCAATGAAACTTGCACAATCTTTAGCCGAAAGTCCGTACCAGAAAGGTCTGCAAGTAGTTTGCGATTTAGTATTGAATCGTATGAAGTAGTGATATGAGAAGTCACAATAAGAACTGTGTATGAAAACAACAACGACGACAGAGAACGTCTTGAAACGAAAACTAGTAGTCACGAAGAATGAATGTTGGCCACGAGAAACGCCAATTAATGCAATTGCAGCAAACGAAACAAAATGTGCCGTTGATACGACAAGATTGTACTGGTTGTAAAGAAAAAATATCGAAGAAATGCAAACGTGTCGCGACATGTATCTAAATACACTCGTGACAAATATGTTTGACCAATTTAATGATACTTACAGCTCTATATTTAAACTTGTATGTTTATAACATAAAAGTTTAATTATATAGTTGTGATATTGTCAATAACATGGTAATTTTATGGGGAAAAAAAAGGAAAGAAATCGGAAAATAGGCGGGTTACTATTTTTATAAATTTCACACGTAACATAACAAAAGATATATCATGTTAATTGTCAATATTCAAATATGAGCGATATTGTCACGATGTTTCTCTATTCGAGTTCAAACGTTACCGAATACAGTGTAATTACAAGCGAGAAATCACTCACTAAACGAACGATAACGTTTACTTCGCTCTATAGTGCACATATTACCTGATTTTATCGATATTGTCACTAGCCAATCATAAGTGTAAATAAAATGATTTGTAGAAGTAGTTATAACGTATTAGAATTGGTGACTCTGCTTGATTGTTCTTTTATTAGAATCTTTTTGTAGTGTTATGAAATCCACCCAATGAATAACGAGCAATATGAAAAACTTTCCATGACAGTATTATACCAAATTATCTTAATAAGAAATATCACAACTGATTGTTGTGAAAGAAGAGATTGATATAATCGTGAAATTTATGTATATTTCTTTTTTTTTTTCTTTTTTTTCTTGGAAACATAATCAGATATTACAATTCATGTTACCATTATGTAGCAAACGAATTTATTAAATATGTTAATGCCACTTAACAACATGAAAAACAACAATCGCAAGAGTACCAATACTAATTAACAGCATAATTTAATATCTCGTTTAAAATGTGCGAAGAATATCTGCCAAAGAAGACCATGTGGTCTTGATTCTTCGACTTATATAGAAAAAGTATTTTCGGCCTGTTGCACATAATATAAATTGTTTATTATTAATTGGCATTATAAATCATTGAAATTATTAGATTTTTATACTTTCGTCAAATTATTCATATTGTTTTTTATTTAAAAAAATGTTCAATAAAAGTGGAATAACATCTTCCATAAAAACCGCTCAAAATATTATTTACTACATAACTGAACATATAGGTATAAATGTATAATAACTTATATTTATAACATGAATTAATGTATATAATTGCTCTTTAAGATAACACAAATCACTTCTGTAAAATTATTAATAAAACAAATGCAAAAATGTAATTATGATCAAATGTAGATATATATTAGGATAAAGACATTCAACTGGTATAAAGAATAGAAATAAATGAAGCTCTCGATCTCTTGGACATACGAAAAAGCAATATTTTTACCTTTTTTAGTTTATGCATTTTGAGTCTGAAAGTAGTATTATTATAAATTCGAACCAAAAATTATTTCACATTTGATTAGTAACCACAATGTTTGAAACAATAAATTAATTTATTATTTCATAATAAATTCGGGTATTTTTAACAATTATTTTGTAGATATTCATGATGTACAAGTGCACCCATAATATCTTTGCATATGAAACACGTGTAAATACATGTTTATACCAGAACAAACTTATAGAGTGTAATATTGAGAACAAATATTTTTTAGATCGATTAGCTTCATTATTAATAAATTGTGAAGTGTTAGGTTTGTTATTTTATTTGTTGTACAGGGAAGTACTAAATCCATGTTATAACATCCTTTTAATATAAATGTTATATCAAGATTTAAAATAGACCTTATTTCCTTTAAAGTAATTATACCTTTATATAATATTGAATCTAAAAATATATGACAAAACTTTGGTGTCATTTAATATCATTTTATAACATATGAGCTTAAAATTTTCATATATTTTAAATTCTTAATTTTAGGAATAATTTAAACTATATTGAATTTTTATTTAAAAAAATGTCATTATGAATATTACATTAATGAATTTAGATCAGATTAATTTTTAATTCAATTATAAATAAATTTATAAATAACACGATTCTTTGTTATATTAATATAATTATAAAATATTGCCAGAAAATATAAAGTAAACATACCATACATGTTTCTTTTTTTTTTATTCCAACGAATTGTAAGAATAAGAATACTGTAACTTTATTAGTGCAAAGATTTTACATTACTGAAACTAATATTAAACTATTGTCAATGTTGAAATTTGTATGGGTATACCTACAATGATGAAGGCATAAGTAAATTAAAAAATTCATGGAAATCACCGTATTCTTGATTACTGTTAATATTTCTATATCTCAACATGTTGATCAAATCAAAAATCTTTAATTTTGTAATAATATATGTATAAAATGTTATGCAAATATACCTAAATTTCTTAAATATAAATTGATAATTGTTTCCCTAC